>NW_007739681.1:7180-8616 GCF_000696425.1 Galeopterus variegatus
AATGTCATTCCTATCAAAATTCCAATGAAGTTTTTCACAGAAATAGAAAAACATTCCTACATTTTGCTTGGAAATATAAAAGACCCAAATATCTAAAGCAGTCTTCAGCAAAAAGAGCAAAGCTGGAGGCATCACACTACCTTATCTCAAAATCTACTACAAAGCTATAGTAACCAAAACAGCAAGGTGCTAGTATATATAAAAACAGACATATAGTCAGTGGAACAAATTAGAGAGCTCAGAAATAAATTCATACATTTATTGATCTTCCATAAAGGTGATAAGAAGACACATAAAGAATGGACAGTCTCCTAAATAAATGGTGTTGGGAAAACTGGATATGCACATGCAGAACAATGAAATTGGGCCCTTATCTCACACAATGTACAAAACTCCAATCAAAATTGATTAAAGACTTAACTATAAGACCAAAAAGTATAAAACTACTGTAAGAAAACACAGGGGAAAAGTTTCATGATATTGGTCTGTGCAATGATTTTTTTGGATATGACTTCAAAATTACAGGCAAGAAAAGCAAACATAAACAAATGATACTACATCTAACTAAAAAGCTCTGCATAGCAAAGGAAATAATCAACAAAACGAAGAGACAACCTACAAAATGGGAGTAAATATTTGCAAATTATACATCTGCTAAGGGTTTAATATCAAAAATATATAAGGAACTCAAGTCAACAGTAAGAAAACAAATGACCCTATTTAAAAATGGGTGAAAGAAAGCCTTGAGTAGACATTTCTCAAAAGAAGACATACAAATGGCTGACAGGTATATTTAAAAATGCTAGATATCTATCATCATCAGAGAATAAAATCAAAGCCACAATGAGATATTACCTCACTCCTGTTAAAATGGCTGTAAAGAAGCCCAAAATAACAAGTGTTGGTGAGAATGTAGAGAAAAAGAAACCCTTGTACACTGCTGGTGGAAATAGAAATTAGTACAGCCATTATAGAAAACAGTATGAAAAAATTAAAAATAGAAGTACCATATGATTCGGCAATTCCATTACTGAGTATGTGTCCAAAGGAAATGTAATCTGTATGTTGGAGAGATATCTGCATTCTCATGTTATTCACAATAGCCAGGGTATGGAATCAATCTTAGTGTTCATCAGTGGATGAACGGATAAAGAAAATCCGGTGTACATATACACAATATAATACTATTCAGACATAAAAATGAAAGAAATCCTGTCATTTGCAACAATATGGATGAACACGGAGGACATTATGTTAAGAGAAATAAGCCAGGCACAGAAAGACAAATACAGCATGTTATTACTCATCTGTCAAAACCAAAAGAGTTCGTTTCATAGAAGTAGAGAGTAGAATGGTGGTTACCAGAGGCTGGGGTGGGCAGATGCTGGACAAAGGACACATAATGACATTAAGAAGTGAGGAATCAATTCAAGAGG
>NW_007739681.1:9707-10019 GCF_000696425.1 Galeopterus variegatus
GTTTAATAGAAAGAACGAGAAGTACAGACGTCACAGGTATAGTGTGGTCTAGATTCAGAGACTGAGCAGAGCAGACACCAAGTTCAATACAAAGGGAAGAAATACACATTTGCAGACAAACTTCAGGCTGACTGAGAAGGTGAGCAGCAGCCCCGCCTTCTTCCTGAATTCAACTTTCATAGTTTGGTAATCTATATATATTCATGGTGTCTAATGAATATTCAACTAAGTTATGTAACCTAGTCTTGCACAGGCTCTGTTGGTCTCTTTTAGAGCATGCTAACTGGTCAAATGCCACCACATGCAATGAAT
>NW_007739681.1:10323-27420 GCF_000696425.1 Galeopterus variegatus
TTCTATTTCATCACCACAAAAATGATAATTATGTGAGGTAATTTATTAACTAATTAGGTAGATTTAACTATTCTACAATGCATATATACTTCAAAACATCATGTTGTACACGATAAATACATAACATTTTATCTGTTGATTTTAAAAAAACAAAGCACATCAAAACAAAAACACGAAGACACAAGGGAATTGTTTGAGGTGGTGGCTCTGTTAGGGTATTATCACCTTGATTATGGTGTTATACCTCAATAAAGTGGGGAAAAACCCCACATCACACATAAAGGAGTGCAAATATGATTATCAGTGGAATTCTCATCAGAATCCTGGTGGGCCTGGAGAGAGTAGGATGATGTAGTCAAAGTGCTGAAGGAAAAAAAAAAAAACAAACAATCATAGTTTATCCAGCAAAGCTTTTAAAAATAAGGGAGAAATGAAAACTTTTTAGACAAACAAAAGCTAAGGGAGTTCATCACCACTAGACCTGCCTCGCATGAATTTCTAAAGAGAGTTCTTTAAACTGAAATTAAATGTTACTTATTAAAAACAAGAAGTGTACAGAAGCATAATATTATAGGTAACATAAACCTGTATTCAGAATATTCTAAGGCTATAGAGAAGGTGTGTAAGGCTATTTTATTACTATATGACGGTTAAAAGACAATATTATTAATGACAACTATAGCTAAAATAAATTGTTAAGGGACACTCATTACAAAATGACGTAAATTGTGAAATCAAAAACATAAAATGGGAAGGGGAGTAAAAGTGTAGAGTTGTTGTATGTGATCAAAGTTTAGTTGTTATCAGCTTGGAAAAGACTATTATAAGCATGAGAAGTTCTATGTAAGCCTCATGGCAAACACAGAGCAAAAAATTGTATTAGAAGCGCAGGACAAAAATAAGAAGAATTCAAGTCATACCACTACAGAAAATCATCAAACCACAAAGAAAAACCGCAAGCGAGGAGGAAGAAAAAAGTATCTACAAAACCAGCGGAAAGTAGACAATAAAATGCCAGTAGCAAGTCCTTTCCTATCAATAATTACCTGGACTGCAATTGGATTAAATCCCTCATTAAAAGGACATACAATGGCTGAATGGATAAAAGAGATAAAAAAATAATAATAACAGACTCAACTATATGCTACCTACAGGAGATTCACCTCACTTTTAAGGGTACACATAAACTCAAAGTGAAGGGATAAAAGAAGATTTTCCACAAAAATGGAAACCAAAAGAGGGCAGCGGTAGCTATACTTGATGTTTTTATTTAAGGATTTAGGCTAGAATGATGAGGGCAGGAAAAGTCTTGAGAAACATCCCCAGGAAATGCAGACACATATGACCCCTTCTCATCTGTCCTCCTCTGCAACGTCTTTTACTGACAGTATTCCAATTACTCTTTCCTCTAGTCTTTATGTAGTCCAGGACCTAAATCAGAAAGTAGTTATACATCTGTTTAAAAAAAAAATAGTCCTGGGTACCACCCCAAAGGGATCTGATGCCAGTTTGGATCTCAGGAATCCGTCTAAACATCCAGTCAGGGTACCAGACAGATTGTAAGAATATATGTTTGATGTTCTTGCCAAAACCCAAAATTCCAGGTTCAGGTACCTGATGCTCAGCTAAGTCAAACATGAAACAACGGGGCTTGGAGATAGAGAAAGGTTTATTCGAATTGGCTAAAGCAAGAAGATGGACGAGCCCAAATTTCTCAGATCCATTTTACCGTGGAAACAGAAGGCACTACCTCTGTCCCGTGGAATTGCCTAACATCTCACTGCCCTGGTATTTCAGAGTCAGTTTGTGGACATGATGTATTCCAGGCTCTGTAATGCTTTATCTAGGATATTGTTTCCCTCCACCCCCTTTTAATAACATATTCTTTTTTTGTTTTTGTTTTTGTTTTGACCGGTAAGGAGATGCAACCCTTGGCACGGTGCAGTCTGCACCATGCTCAGCCAGTGAGCGCACCGGCCATCCCCATACGGGATCCGAACCTGCGGCCTTGGCGCTCCCTGCACCGCACTCTCCCGAGTGAGCCGCAGGGCCGGCCCAAATAACATGTTCTTTTAAGGTTCGTTATATCAAAATACACAACACACTCTTCCCTCCTTGGGAGTATTAACTTCCTCTCATTTACAGATGACACTTGGATCATGATTTTCTTCCCTACTCCAATTCTTCCCTCAGCATATGCCAATCAGTCTTTCCTCTCATGACCTGAGTATCTCACTCATTATAGCCATAATTGTGGCTTTCTTGTCACCCCAAACTCCACAATATATTAAATTACTAATTTAAGCCTCAGAAACATGTCATACAAAGCCTAAGGTGAGAAATTGTGCAAGTGCTATCCCCATTTCTTTAAAATCTCACCAGATTGCAGCAATCCTCTCCCTTCTGCCTCTTACAGTAAATAAAATTCTTTCCCTATTGAATGTTGATATTCCCACAATTGCCCTAGACCTCTTCCTGTCCAGGCTATCAGTTATCATTTACTATATCAATTCCTCAGATTTTTACTAACCAGGCTATCAGTTATCATTTACTATATCAATTCCTCAGATTTTTACTCAATAATGGACTCTTCCCACAAGTATTTAAACTTACTTAGATACTAAAATCTTATGTTACAAAAATGCAAAGGCCCCTGCAACACAATATTGTTCAACAATAATCAACAACAATTTATTGTGTGTTCTCAAATGGCTAGAAGAGAGGAGCTCAAATGTTCTCGTCACAAAGAAACGATAAATGTTTGCAATAATGAATATGCTGATTACTCTGATTTGATCATTGTGATGCTGGAGGAAGGGTGGGGAGGCCCAATAGTTGGTCTCAACCCACCCTGTCTACTTACCAGGTTCTTGACTCTGCCACAGGAAAGAATTCAAGAGCAGAGTCACAGTGCAGAGTGAGAACAGGTTTAATATAATAAATAAGAGACACAGAGTTCACAAAGAGAGTGAAGCAAAGCTCCACAGACTGAGCAGTTCCCCCTCCAAGTTTAACACAAAAGTAAGAAATGCGTACTTAAGTTCAGTACACAGTGCAGGCTGGCTCAAGAGAGTGAGCAGCCACATGCTCAAAGCAAGTTTGGTACAAAATAAAGCATCCATACCTCAGCCAGTGAAGTGCACATTAGCCCCAGGAAAGTGATAAGGCGTGGGGTGGTTCCCAGTCATGTAACACAGTCTTGCACCTGCTCAGTTGGTATCTTTTTAGAGTATTTCCATTGGTCAAATCCTATCACATGCATCAGACATATTCAAAAACATTCTTTGCTCTTTAGCATCTCTAGTGGAAGGTCATTCAAAGGATAAACCACCTTCCACTGAGCATGCTTGGCTACTGGGGTTATATGACTCTTCTCTATGGAGCATGCCCAGCCACTGTATTTTCATAAGCCAGACTCTGAGGTCTCAATTTCCGTTTGTCGGTGCTGAAAATAAGTCTAACTAGCAACAGTAACTCTTCCCTAAGGGAGCGCCCATGGAGGGTTCTGAGATTTCAGGCAGTGGCTTGAAACTCAGAGGCATGTCCTGAAACCCAACCCAGGGAAACTGAGAACCTCCTATATCAATCACGTATTGTATATATGTATTGAAATACAACTCTGTACTCCATAAATATGTACCATCAATCTGTGTCAACTAAAAATAAATTTAAAAATTATATTTCTCAGGATAATTGTTTGAACACACAATGGCTTCCATTTCCTTACAAGCCATTCCCTGCCTCACCATCACCAGTGTAACATGCAGTGCCCCGCTGCCAAAAATACTGTCCTTCCCAGGAACAACAGTAACTCTGTGTTGAGAAGTTTGGTGAAAACCTCTTCATCCTCGCCTTCCATTCTGACTGCCTCTTTCTTCTCAGATCACTCTCATTCCATAGAGAAGCCTGTGTAACCACCTTATAAATGTTTCCCCAACTCTGTGGTCATTCCTTCTTGCTCTTTTTGGGAGGACCCCTCTTTCATTAATTAAGTTTGTTTTAAATTCCTTTGTGCTCTGTTATTGATTCTTATTTTTTTTCTTTGCTCTCTCTCCTTGGGAAATCCAATCTAATCTTATGTTTTCAAATATCATCTATATGTTAAAAACTTCCAAATTTTTAACTTTTGGCTAGGCCCTTCCTCTGAGCTCCGGATCCATACATCCAAATGATCTTTTGGCATTATTTCTTAAAGTCCCTCATATATGGAACTTTTCTCCCCATATGCAGAGCCCAGCACCTACCAAGTATTAAACATTAGGAAGAAGTTTTCAGTAAGAGAACTGAAGCCTGTTTAAATATAAGGCACAATTAATATACTAATCAGAGATGAACATTTGCAAGGTAAGATATTGGATTGTTTTTTGATATTCTACCAAAAAGCCTAGACCAATGATGTTGTTCTCTCTTGCACACCCACTTTCTGCCCAGTGTCAGATTCCGATGCATCCCTTTCTTTCTACCCAACATTGCACCAGATGGATCCAAGGACTAATGACAGCTCTCACAGGCCAAATCCCAGAAGAGAGAGAGAATGAGATGGCTGGAAAAAGGAGGGTAAAAGAACCCAAGGACATGTAGTGGGAGTAAATTCCATGAGCTAGAAGATCAAAATGCACCTACCCCTGAAGCTCAGAGGTCTATGTAGAACATATCCCGTGCAGAGTGAGAACAGGTTTAATATAATAAATAAGAGACACAGAGTTCACAAAGAGAGTGAAGCAAAGCTCCACAGACTGAGCAGTTCCCCCTCCAAGTTTAACACAAAAGTAAGAAATGCGTACTTAAGTTCAGTACACAGTGCAGGCTGGCTCAAGAGAGTGAGCAGCCACATGCTCACAAGTCTATGAAGAGGCTACAAACAGGCACCACTGCCTAGGAATGAGTGGGTGAGACCAGAATTTTCACACCTGACCTCACTGTCTGTGAGGCATTTACTATAGGGCTTACATCCACAAACCTAAAATCAAGCCAACTTCATCTCAAGGCGTGGGGTGGTTCCCAGTCATGTAACACAGTCTTGCACCTGCTCAGTTGGTCTCTTCTTGGAGCATGTCCATTGGTCAAATCCTATCACATGCATGAGACATATTCAAAAACATTCTTTGCTCTTTAGCATCACTAGTGGAAGGTCATTCAAAGGACAAACCCCCTTCCACTGAGCATGCTTGGCTACCAGGGTTATATGACTCTTTTCTATGGAGCATGCCCAGCCACTGGATTTTCATAAGCTAGACCCTGAGGTGTCAATTTCCCTGTGTTGGTGCTGAAAATAAGTTTAACTAGCAACAGTAACTCGTCCCTAAGGGAGAGCCTATGGAAAGGTTCTGAGATTTCAGGCAGTGGCTTGAAACTCAGAGGTATGTCCTGAAACCCAACCCAGGGAAACTGAGAACCTCCTATCTCAATCATGTATTGTATATACAGCTCTGTACTCCATATATGTGTACCATCAATCTGTGTCAACTAAAAATAAATTTAAAAATTATATTTCTCAGGATAATTGTTTGAACACTCCACGGCTTCTATTTCCTTAAGCCATTCCCTGCCTCACCATCACCAATGTAACATGCAGTGCCCCGCTGCCAAAAATACTGTCCTTCCCAGGAACAACAGTAACTCTGTGTTGAGAAGTTTGGTGAAAACCTCTTCATCCTCACCTTCCATTTGACAGCCTCTTACTTCTCAGATCATTCTCATTCCATAGAGAAGCCTGTGTAACCACCTTACAAATGTTTCCCCAACTCTGTGGTCATTCCTTCTTGCTCTTTTTTGTTGGACCCCTCTTTCATTAATTAAGTTTTGTTTTAAATTCCTTTGTGCTGTTATTAATTCTTATTTTTTTGCTTTGCTCTCTCTCCTTGGGAAATCCAATCTATTCTTATGTTTTCAAATATCATCTATATGTCAAAAACTTCCAAATTTTTAACTTTTGGCTAGGCCTTTCATCTGAGCTCTGGATTCATACATTCAAATGACCATTTGGCATTATTTCTTAAAGTCCCTAATATATTGATCAATAGTTTTTTTCTTTTTTTTTTTTTTTCCTTTTTGTCTTTTTTCGTGACTGGTAACGGGATCGCAACCCTCGGTGTCATGCCCGTACCACGACCAGCAACAGGATCGCAACCCTCGGTGTCGCGCCCGCACCGCGCTCAATCAGTGAGCGGACCGGTCTCTATACAGGATCCGAACCCTCGGCGGGAGCGCCACCGCGCTCCCAAGCGCTGCACTCTACTGAGTGCACCACCGGGCCAGCCCTCAATAGTCTTTATCTCCCCATATACAGAGCCTAGCACCTACCAAGTATTAAACATTAGGAAGAAGTTTTCAGTAAGAGAACTGAAGCCTGTTTAAATATAAGGCACAATTAATATACTAATCAGAGATGAACATTTGCAAGGTAAGATATTGGATTGTTTTTTGATATTCTACCAAAAAGCCTAGACCAATGATGTTGTTCTCTCTTGCACACCCACTTTCTGCCCAGTGTCAGATTCCGATGCATCCCTTTCTTTCTACCCAACATTGCACCAGATGGATCCAAGAAGTACTGATGACAGCTCTCAGAGGCCAAATCCCGGAAGAGAGAGAGAATGAGACGGCTGGAAAAAGGAGGGTAAAAGAACCCAAGGACATGTAGTGGGAGGAAATTACCTGAGCTAGAAGATCAAAATGCACCTACCCCTGAAGCTCAGAGGTCTATGTAGAACATATCCCAAGTCTATGAAGAGGCTACAAACAGGCACCACTGCCTAGGAATGAGTGGGTGAGACCAGAATTTTCACACCTGACCTCACTGTCTGTGAGGCATTTACTATAGGGCTTACATCCACAAACCTAAAATCAAGCCAACTTCATCTCCAATATGGGCTACTGGAATGACCCCCAACCACTCTTGATCTCTTTCAGTCTTTTCTCTAAACAGCAATGAGATTTGCAAATACAAAATATATTGTCCTTTCCTAATTAGCACCCTTTGATAATCAATCATTTCACTTAGTGCAAAACCCATAAACCCTACAGGGCTTTTAATGACCTATATGGACAAGCTCCTGCCTTTCTCTTCAGACTCATCTCCTTTGTCCATCTCCCCCATTCCTCAGCCTTCTCTTGACATTTACTCCAGACCACTCTTTCCATTCCTGTTCTCCTACTCCTTGCAGTGTAGCTTAAAGTACTATATAAACACAGAGAGCTTTCCCAGCCCTCTATGTTGATTCAAACTTATTGTTCTATGTGCATGCACCAGCTTGTGCTTTATCGCTTCAGAGTGATCACAGCAAATAGAAATAACCATTTAATTGTTTATTTATGCTTCATTACATATTTCTCTTCCCTTCCTGACTGGAAGTTCCATTAAGGCAAAGTCTTCCATGGCTCTTTCTATGTTACTGTGTCCTCGAAGATCTCAGACTGCATCACAAGGCCTGTTGCATATCAGGAGATTAAATATATGTGAACTTAATTTTTTTTTCCTTTTTGTCTTTTTTTGTGACCGGCAACGGATCGCAACCCTCAGTGTCATGCCCGTACCAGACCAGGACCGGCAACGGAATCACAACCCTCGGTGTTGCGCCTGCACCTCGCTCAGCCAGTGAGCGGCGGGTCTGTATGTGGGATCCGAACCCTCGGCGGGAGCACCGCCACACTCCCAAGCGGCGCACTGTAGCAGTGCGCCACTGGGCCGGCCCTTTTTTTTTTTTTCCTTATGTGAACTTAATGAATGGAAGAGTGGGCAGGACTAGTAGAGATCTTATAAATATTAGCTGAATAAAAAGAAATACTAAAGTGATTTAAACATTCTAGTGTACATTCTTTGAATCCCAAGGCTCATGATAGCATGTCATACTTTGGATCTTTTCTTCTCTTCTTCCTTTCCTTCCTTCCTTCTTTTATTTTCTTACCTAGTTTCATTAAACAAATAAAAAAAGATTAAAGTCAAAGTTATTGTAGATAAAGGTTTGACACTTCAAAACTCCTTGTTTTTTTTAATTTATTTTTATTTTTGTCTCATCACTAGGAGATAATGTGGGTCAACAAGCATTTCAAATATACTTTTTTTTTTCATTTATTCTTTGTACATCTATTTAATAAGTACTAATGGTACCCACAAGGTGTTAGGTCTACAAGACCAGTCTCTTCACAGTACTAAACAGATGCAGAACTTTCTGTATATAAGGCTATAAAAACAAACAAACAAAAATACTATTTTAGAATCTGAAAGTCATGTATGTGTAATTACCATGCACTGAAATTGTACAGATTCTCATCAAAAACCAGAAGACAGTGTCTAATAACAAAATTGCCCCCAAAATGGCTTGGTGGAGGCAATTTATCTTCTGACTGGTTATTGGCAAGAAACCATTAAGAAGCTTTTTCACTGTGGTTTGAAGAATTCAATGCAGTACTGACAATGTCATTCAGGTTTGAAGGCTGTGAACCTAGCATTCACTTACCCCTGTACTTAATCCACTGTGTGTCCTGCGCAGATTTTCCTTACCTAATAAAGAAATTTCCTTTTAGTCTTATTCCATAGGTGCCACAGTTCCTTCTCATGACTTTTTTAACAGCTTGTTTGAAGTCTTTGTTCCTCAAGCTGTAGATAAATGGGTTCAGAAATGATCTTGTTGATTTCAGGTGACAGATGAGCATTGGGGCGCACATACATAGAGATCATAGTCCCATAGTAAATAGTGACAACAGCCGGATGGGAGCCACATGTAGAAAAGGTCTTCATCCATCCAGAAGCTGAGGAAATTCTCAGTATGGAGGACACAATAAAAACATAGGACACAAGTGTCAGAAAGAAACAAAGGCACAGCACAACAACTGAAAGGATGAAGATGGCCATTTCAGTGGTATAAACACTGGAACATGAAAGCAGCATGAGTGGAGGGAGGTCACAGAAAAAATGGTTGATCTGGTTGGGCCCACAGAAATCCAACTTGGAAATCATCAGGGAAGGCAGAAAGCCTGTGCCCACCCCTGTCAACCATGAGATTGCCACCAACTTGGTGCAGATTTCAGGACTCATGAGGAAGGAGTAGTGGAGTGGGCTGCAGATGGCCAGATACCAGTCATAAGCCATCATGGCCAGGAGAAAGCATTCAGTAGCCCCAACGAACACAGTGAAGTATAGCTGTGCCATACAGGCAGAGAAGGAGATGGCTTGGCCCTGGGAGAACAGGTTGGCTGGGAGAAGGGGCACAGTGGTGGATGTGTACCAGATCTCCAGAAAGGAGAGGTGTTTGAGGAATGTGTACATCGGTGAGTGCAGTCGCTGGTCCTGGCTCACCACTGTGATAATAACAACATTCCCCGTGATGGTGAGGAAGTAGATGACCAGGAAAATGGCAAAGAGTAGGATCTGCCACTGAAGAAGGTTCTGGAATCCTAACAGTTGAAACCCAGTGACACCGGACACGTTTTGGTGCTCCATTGCCTGTGGTGGGGGGTGGGGTGGAAAACATTTTGGAAAAGCACAGTACACAAGGCGTAACAATATTTAGAACTACTGGGCCGGCCCGGTGGCGCACTGGAGAGTGCGCCACTTGGGAGTGCGGCTGCGCTCCCGCCGAGGGTTTGGATCCCATGTGGAGACCGGTTCCCGCTCACTGGCTGAGCACGGTGCGGGCGCAACACCGAGGGTTGCGATCCCGTTACCGGTCAGTAAAAGAGACAAAAAGGAAAAAAAAAATATTTAGAACTACCTGTGTTTGGAACTTCAGGAATTAATTTTTTTCTAATAGTTTAGAGTTTTATGTGTGGCTCTTTAGTAGGGCAAATGCATAATTCCAGCTCTTTTCTGTAAGAACACATTTTGAAATCACAAGCTGATTGTGAAGATTAGATCCTGGAAAGAGACTCAAGTTTTGTGTGTTGGAATGGTCTGAAATCTAGAAGTCTCAATTCGAAAAAAATAGAAAAAAAAGGACTCTGATCAGTAGATCTTATGTGTGCTCACCAGAAAAGAAAAAGAAAAAAATTTTTAATTATTTGAGGTGATAGATAAGTTAATTAGATCAATTGTGGTGATTTCACTGTATATACATATATCAAAACATCAAGTTGTACACCTTAAATATATATAATATTTATTTGTTAATTATACCTCAATAAAGTTATAAACAAACCTCAGAAACTAACAATAACAACAAAGCTCTTTAAAAATATCACACACATATGGGATCAAATGTCTTTCTTTTCTCATATACGGATTTTGTCTGGAAAAAAGAACAGACACTCGCATCTTCTATGATATTGTGAGAAAGTTTATTCATTCTTCTCTCAAACAATATTTATCAATGCCTGCTGTGTGTGTGTGTGTGTGTGTGTGTGTGCGCGTGAAGCCTTGTGCTGAGCTAACCTGTATCTTATCCACCAGTGTCCTTTCATGCCCAGTTAGATACTGTACTTGTGTTCAGCCACTGCAATCACTTCCTCATGTACACCTCTCCTTCCTTTCCTTTAATTCATTGTCTAACACAGTTCTGGATAAAGTCACTGTCAACCTGCCATATGTGAGCTTCATGCAATGGAGGGGGTGAGACACAACACATGATATTGCCACTTTAAAATTCCTAACCAATAAACTTAGTGCTACAGAGCAATCATTCTCCATTTCCCTCATATACTCACTTTTCCAGTCTCCTAAGTGACCATTTCATTTATGCTCTTCTCTTTCCAATCTTTCAAAACATCCTTGTCTATCGGTACCTTCAACAAGAAACCTATTTTACTAAATAAAACTGAAATCTTCCAATGGGAATATCTGCAAATTCCCCCACATATCACCTTTTGTTCTGGTGCATGCACTTCCTCCATCTCCCTCTGAATAAAAGTCTGTGTCCACCCCTGTGGGCATGAGGTGCCACCAGAAGGTACTGCAGGTGTTACACCGTCATCATCCCCTAAATCATCAAGAGCCCTCTTTCTGCTGGTCATTTCCTCAGCAGGCCTACTTACTGGTTTTATCTCTCTTTTAAAAAGACAAAAAGGAATGTCTTGATGCGACCCTGTTCTCCATTAAATGCTGCCTGTATTGTCTGCTCACTCTTTTCTTTCCTTTTTCCCTTTGTGAAAGCATCTGTTTCAGCTTCCATATTGCTCTGCTTCCTTTCTCTCCTGAATCCAAAGCAATCAGGGTTTTTTTCTGGCTACTACCACAAACAGCTCTGCCATGTTGTCCTCACCCTCCAATCATGCATCCTCATTCCTAATTGTCGTGATCTGTCAGCAGCATCCACAGTTGTTCTGTCCCTCTCCTGGGATGATTCTAGTCACCTGATATCCATGATCTACAGATTTTCAGGTTTATATAACCTCAGGATTGAGTACCTCAATCTACCTCACTTCCTTCATGGTTTCAGGCAGTCTTTTGACTTTAAATGCCATCATTTAGCTCTCAACACTCAAATTTATATATCAAGCTTAAATATAACCTTTCTGTAAACCACCGCCCTATTTGAAAAGCACTCCCATGTCTAAGCAGCCTCTGAAATTTAAGTGACCTAACCTACCTAACCAGCGTTACTGATATACTCAGCCTTCCTAGCGCAGTACCTCCATCTATTTAATGGCCACTCCATCCTCCTACTTGCTCAATTCTTGTTTCTGTTAGACCCAATATTTAATTTTTCAGTGAAGTCAGCTGACGCCACCTGAGAATGTAAGCACACTCTGATCCGATCACTATATCACTATTCACTAACATCCCTTGCTCCCTGGAAAAAGCATCACTATCTCTCACCGAGATTGTTGCAACAGTCTCCTTGCAGCTCCTGCATTTACACACTGCCTGCTCAATAAAGCATCTAAAGTTAAATTCTTTGAAAATGCAATAGCTTACACAGGGAACATGAAAGTACTATGAATTGTTCCTGTAAAGGAATAAAACACTATGACCAAACAATCACTTTATGTACCTATTAGGAATCAACTGGTCTGTTAATTGGCTGTTTTTGTTTTTCATCTCTGTTGTAGTTTACCATTTTTTTTTTCCTTTTTGTCTTTTTTCGTGACCGGAAACAGGATCGCAACCCTCGGTGTCGCTCCCGCACTGTGCTCAACCAGTGAGCGGACCGGTCTCTATATGGGATCCGAACCCTTGGTGGGAGTGCCGCCGCGCTCCCAAGTGCTGCACTCTACCAAGTGTGCCACTGGGCCGGCCCTGTAGTTTACCATTTTTGCTGTGTTCTGTTTTCTCCTCTCAGACTTGGGCAAATCACTGGGAATATTATCTCCATGTGATCATGAAATTTTTACATTGAGTGAAATTGATATCTTAGCAAATCTATGCATTGGCTACCAAAACCACGATATCGAATATGTCATGTATATTGAAGTCTATGGTACTCAATTTCTCAAATAAAGCTGAGAGAGAGAGAGAGAACACCATAGCCTTAACAGTTTTCTGAGCCCTATTTGTTCTTTCCTCCCATTGCCTCTCCAACCTCTTAGTCTACTTTTTTTTTCCATTCGACTCCCAGCACTCTGGTTTCCTTAGTATTCCTCAAACTACCCAGGACATAACACCTTTCCCACTTAATAAGTTCAGTTCCCTGGGATGTTGTCTCTGAACATTTCTATGGGGCTCATTCTCATGTCCTTTCAGCCAGCTCAGATGTCACCTTCTCTGTTCTTAGAGCTTTTGACATGGATTCAAGATAAAAGTATTTGGTGTATCTTGGTTTGAAGGCAGAATATTGCAACAATTCTGGCTTGAAACTATTGGTTGAACAACTAACGGATGCTAGAATACTGTTATTTAATCTACATAGACCGACTTGTACAGAAAGAGGAAGATCTGATTGTGGATTTCTGGAGACACAGCTATGCTCCCAGACTCTCTTAGTAAAATAACAATGTTGTCTTGCAGAATGGTCTCCCCCCACCCTCCCTTGGCTTTCTCTCATTTTTTGTAAGAATGTTACTATGGGACTCAATTTAAAATGAACAGTAAATGGATTATATTAATAAATTAAACGTGGAACAATGAGGGCTAGGTTTGGAAGATGGCAATAAAATCAAAACAGCAGTGTAGTACAATAAACGAAGTTTACAGGCATTTAGCTGAATGTCCTGGTTAACTAAAAGTCCTTTGCTCAGTATACATTCAAATGCATGAGAACGCTCAACTTTGTTAATCACCATTCATTGCTTACTTTCAGCAATGAGGAGCTCATCACATCTTAAAATATTAACTAAAATATTAACTACTTAAACATCACATCTTAAAATATTAACTACTTAAACACTCATAATTACCTTAATTATATAGAACTGAAAAAAACTGTCTCCAATAATACTGAGTCTGCTTAAGTATAGTAAACTAGATCTAATATTGTGGCCTTCTTTAAAACCATATGAAAATAAACATAGTCAAGAATGCTATTGTTCTTCTATGCAATCTTTCCTAGAGTGAACTAAGTGACCTTTTGACTTTTCAAGAATGCTTTCTTGGTTACTTTTCTGTTACTATAGTTTTATATGCTAGCCAGTTTAGGCAAAGTCATTGCACTGTTTCCATATAGACAGAGCATCTGCAGAGTCTAAAATTGCCTTGATAAGAATAAGGAGGAATAATTTATTAGGTCAAAGTAATTTTAAATTTAACATCTACAGTGACAACAACCAAAACAAGACAATTTATGTCATTTGACACTAAAACATGTAACACTTTGATTTCCTTCTGAAAAATATTGCATTTATCTGTAGGAACCTTCCCTACCTGTCCATTTTCTCAGTATCCAGAGCACTAAATTATTCCAGGATCTTCCTTGCCTTCCTCTAACACAAATTTGGACTGTGCATTCACTGTGAGAATAGAATTTGCCATCTTCTGCTGGCGTTTGACAGAAAGCAGACTTCTTTGAACAACCCTGGGTTTCTTGGGGACCTGTCCCTTCCATGAATCCTGTTCCCCAGATGTTCTTCTGTAACTTGCTAGTCAAGTTAGTAAACAATGAAATCAACCTTCTGAGATTCAACTCTGCCCGCTGAGACTTAGATGTTGATAAAACACTTGGGGTTGATGTCATTTTTACATTCTTTGTGAAATGGATTTTGTTTATTTAACTCAGGATAGGTACCAATAATGTTGAATAAAAACTGAATCAAACAAAAGGGTCTTTCTCTAAAATCCAGCAAGCAGGCAATTAGTGAGTGACTATTCTGAGCAATGAAAGTTCGATGGCTGCTTTTATTGGCTGCATTTCACCATCAGACTTTAATTACAGGTGTGGCTAAATTTTAAAAAACATGATCACTGCTAGTTAGTCCATTCATTCAAAAAACATGATCACTGCTAGTTATGATCACTGCTAGTTAATCCATTCATTCAATTAAAGCAATCTGTACCAATGTACCAAAGCTCATTCTAGTGTCAATTTGTCAATTTAACAAAGCAAGTGCAATACATGTATTGGTCTGAAAGGATATCTCACTTGGAGTTTTAGAAGATGAGTTGGAAAAGAAAAGATTCTGTGATACTGTGAAAATACACATTTGGTTTTCATCCTCATCTCCTGACATACAATTTATAAACTTCTTAGAATCTCCAAAGTGATAAGTTAGTTACAGTTCTTTTCTTATGCTGATGATGGCTGTTAGCCCCTAGGTAGTTTCAGGATAGGGGGCTGGTCACAGAAAAGACTGAGGTGTGACTTTTAGTCTGATATCCAACCTCTGAGGAGGGGTGAGGGGCTGAAGGTTAAGTTCACTACCAGTGGCCAGTGATTTAATCAATCATGCCTGTGCATAAAAACTCATGAGAAGCTCGCATAAAAACTCATGAGAACTGGGTTCAGAGAGCTTCTGGACAGCTGAACTCACCCTTGTGCTGGGAAGGTGGTGCACCTCAACTCCATGAGAAAGGAAGTTCCTGTGCCCTGCACCCTTCTAGACCTGGCTTTATGTGTCTCTTTACCTGTCTGTTTCTGTGTATCCTTTAAGATATTCTTTGTAACAAACCGGTAAAAGTAAGTGTTTCCCTGAGTTTTGCGAGCCACTCCAGCAAACTAATTGAACCCATGGAGGGGATTGTGGAAACGCTGATTTAGATTTATAGTTCATTGGTTAGAAGCTCCAGAGGTCTGGGCTTGCAGCTGACATCTGAAGGGGGTGACAGTCTTGGGGACTGAGCCTTTATAACAGGCTGAACAGAAGTGACTCCATTTTATTAAACTTCTAAATTAAGGGTGTTTTTCGTTAATTTTTATTTTTTTTATTTTTATTTTTATTTTACTCTTGTAACCGGAATGACATAGCTTGCAGCTGGGCATTAAAACAGAATGATTCTTGTTCACATAATTGTTAGAACATAATGACTTTTGCTCACACTGTACACACAATAATTATAGAAGAAACTATTAGCCCAGGTGGCCATTCTTTGCTAACTTACTAACTAGATTTTTTTTTAACATTAAGAGGAACTGAATCCGTCATTTGATGTCATGGAGGATGGTCAACATGATTCAGCTCCCAGCCGAGAAGTTCTTTGATGTTTATGTGCAATTGTATGATCATGCCTGCACGTTCCTGTTTAGATCACCATGAATCGGCCCCCCTACCACCTGTCCCTATAAAACCCTTTGCCATGTCTTGGAGAAGCAGAGAGGGTCTTCAAGACATGAGTCCACCATTTCCTCAGGCTGCCAGAGAGGGTCTTCAAGACATGAGTCCACCATTTCCTCAGGCTGCCAGCTTCCTGATTAAAGGCTGCCTTTTCTTATGCCGACACTTGTCTCCCAATTATTAGCTATTGAGTGGTGAGCAAATGGACTTCTGGGGTTTTGGTAACACCTCAACTTGTGGGATCTTATGTCCAGGTAGATAGCACCAAAATTAAATTGGAAGACACCCAGCTAGTGTCCACTGAAGAACTGATGGCTTGTTTGCCAGTGAGGAAAAGTCTTCACACATTTGGTCACAGAAGTCAGACGCTGGTCTTCTGTGTGGATTCTTGTTGAGTAAGAGAGTACAGAAAAATCTGTTTGTGTTTTGTTTTTCAAAACAGATTCTCAAGACCCATTCCTAATATGACAGGATTTAAAAAAAACAAAAAACAAACAAAAAAACCCCAAGTGTATGGAAGTCTGTCTAATTAAGAAAAGCTAGTTTATTAATATTTTAAAATTAAATTTGGATCTTTTAGTTTACAAATTTTAAAGGATTAAATAAATAGATGAAGAAAATCACACTTAATTTGTTTGGTTCTCAGTCATTCATTTATTCAACAAAATTCACATTTAACCCCTACTATACACATAGGGCTCTTTGGGGAATTGGGATATGCCAGTGAATACATAAACGTTATTGTCTAATGGGGTAGGATGACATCATTTCTTATTTATTGATGTTTGATTTAATTAATGTGCATTTTTTCAAAATGATATGATTCATGTGTACATTTTTTAGAAAAATTGGAAAAGAAAAGAAAATGCAGACAAAAATATATCTTTTAAAATACCAATAGTGTTACCGGACTCAGGTCCTGCTGCCCAATCCCTTGAAAAGGAAAGAAAAAAAACTCAAAAGTCAATAACGGTTGGTGTTAGAAAAGCAGATGTATTCAACTGAAGGAGATGGTAGGCTGTCTCATCTCAAAGATTTACATTTACTGAGGGGTTTTTAAAGGAAAGGTTGAAGAAATGAAATGTGGGAGGTGAAAAGCAGGAGAGAAGGAGATGTGAGCTATGAGGGGTCTGTCTCTATGGGTCAGGTACAAGGACTTGCCAAGGCCTCATCTGGTTTCTGTTCTCATCTTCTCTGTTATTTCAGGAACCTGCAAGATTTTGATTTGCACGGGTATACTTGGCTAGTGCCCAAGGTCAGCTTCAGTCATTTGGCCTTGATCATTTCTCAAAACACTACAAGTCTCAAAGAAAGAACTATTAGCTTTGCAATGTATTAATTAGCTTCTTGGCCTTGTTTTTCTACTTAGCAATTGAGATAAGAAAGTCAGGGGACAGGAAGAAAGAGCGGAGAGAAAAAAACTGTCTTTTTTTTTTTTTTTTTTTTTTTTTTTTCTATTAGTTCTTTTTTTTTCGTTAAATTTTTATTTTGTCAATATACAATGTATATGATTATTATGGC
>NW_007739681.1:28420-33026 GCF_000696425.1 Galeopterus variegatus
CAGACACACACCCCAACATGTGCAACCAGCCCAGCGACGACTACTGAGATGATGTAGGAAGTGCTCCAGGCTCTCCTGAGCTGGGGCGGTCAGGGGCCTCAGGCTGTGGTCATAACCCCCCCAAAACCATAACCAGCCCAGCGAAGACCACCAAGCCACAGCAAGAAGGGCCCTAGATTCCCAAGCTGGGGTGGTGAAAGGTGAGGGCTTGAATGGAAATCATCAAGTCGAAGGTATACCTGTTTCCCAATGTTCATTGCAGCACTCTTCACAATAGCCAAGAGCTGGAATCAACCCAAATGTCCATCATCGGATGAGTGGATACGGAAAATGTGGTATATCTACACAATGGAATACTACTCAGCTATAAAAACGAATGAAATACTGCCATTTGCAAAAACTGTCTTTTAAAAAAACCTTCCCTCCTCTGCAGTGCAGGCAGCTTCAGGTCCCAAAATAGTTTCAGTCCTGCTCACTCCAACAGCTCCCCACTGTCAGTAGTTCCTTCTATTTCTATGGAATGGGCCACTGGCTCATCTGACTGATTCGAGCTGTTTTCAGGGCACAGTAGGGGTTAATGCGGAATGGAACTATTTGACAAGATGGAGGATATAGCTTTTGGTGCCCAGCTGGAGTGGTGGATGGACCAAGGGCATTTGCTTATTTATCATAACAGTTGATTAACAGCAGGTAGCTGACTCACAGTTAGCAAACTATACATTATTAGTAGTTGGGAAAATAGAATAATCAGGCACTGTTGCGTCAGGTCCAGTTGGGAGTAGGGTGGCACATTCTTTGTTTTCAAATTGTGTGTGGGTGGAATTAGTGTGCATGTGCAGCACTGCCACCTTGGCTGGCATCTACTGCTTGGGGCATCTGCTTTGCATAGCCATGCTCTCTGACCTATGGCCCCAATGACCTTTAGGCCAGTTACCTAGCTCATAGACCTAAATGTGAGGGGTCTGGTGACCAAGCCTGGCATGTGAAGGGTTTGTGACCCAGTCTGGACAATGGACTTGAGGGGTCTGTAAGCTCCAGACCCAGCCTGAGCGCTACAATTGGAGACATCGGCAGGATTCTGACATTAGCAGAGCTCTACATTAGTACAACAAGACTTTTAAGAACGTACATGAATCCTTTGTTGAACTGGGTCAGATATTCATTTACATATTCACAATTGTTGGGCTCTAGACCTATCATTAGTATAGACATTCCTATGCAGGCATCTCCTCATTAGGCGGTGTGTCATTTCTTTATTGTGAGCTAATTGGTGGAAGATAGAAAAAATCGAAGTTTGGAAAAAAGGATTTAAAAAATGACCATGTCTTATAAGGAAAAAAAATAATAAAATAAAATAATGATCATACCATGAACCATGAGAAGACGATGGAATAGTTCAGTAAATAATGAAAGCAAGGAGCTCAGCAATTCTCCAAATCTACTGATGGTGAAAATTTGAATGACAGACTTCATTAAGATTCACCATGAGAGATGGATCCCAGTGAGAAATGCTCAGTGTCCCAGGAGGCCTGGGTCACCAGTGTTAATTTTATACCTGTGGTGAAGGGTGTCTGAGTGGCAGCTTCTCATCAGGAGTGGCTCATTTGGACCCTGAGCCACAGCCAGCAGATAAAGCCCATCCTGGCCTGCCTCTCTGGAGGCTGTGGGGTTCCTCCCTAGTATCACAGACGGCGAGAGGAGATAGTGCGGGCGGCTGGAAAGGCCGCGCCACTATCGGCGGGGCCAGGCGAGGCCGGCCGGGCCATGGCCTCCGGGGCTCCCGGGGAGCGGCTGCGCGAGGAGGCCAGGTGCCCGGTGTGCCTGGACTTCCTGCAGGACCCGGTCAGCGTAGACTGCGGCCACAGCTTCTGCCGCAGGTGCATCTCCGAGCTGTGCGACAAGTGCGACAGCGCGCAGGGCGGCGTGTACGCCTGTCCGCAGTGCCGGGGCCCCTTCCGGCCCGCAGGTTTCCGGCCCAACCGGCAGCTGGCCCGCCTGGTGGACAGCGTGCGACAGCTGCGGCCGGGCGCGGGGCCCGCGGGGGCGCCACCGTGCGCGCGGCACGGCGAGGACCTGAGCCGCTTCTGCGAGGAGGACCAGGTGGCGCTGTGCTGGGTCTGCGACGCCACCGCGGAGCACAGGAGCCACCGCACGGCGCCGCTGCAGGAGGCCACCGCCTGCTACCAGGTGGGAGCAGCTGCGCCGTCCTCGGGCAGGGCGCACCCGGAGAGGCCCCATGCGGGGTCTGGCAATGCTGCTGCGACAGAGGGGCCGGCTGAGCCGGGGGTGTGAAGTGACTTGCCCAGCGACAGAGCCAAAGGGTCCTCCCCGGTCTCCAGCCTCCTACTCCCCTTGCCCTGCACCCACCCCAGCTCCTCCGTCACGGCTCACGCTCAGACTGGGGGCTCCAGCCTTCGCTGGTGGCGAACTCCCTTAGGGACTCCTGCTCAGGAGCCCAAACGCACGCCTCATTTTAGGCTGCCCGCCTACCCCCTGAAGCCTTCCTGCTCCTTTAATTTCATGCGGGTCTTATTCTTCCTGATGCTGATCGTCTGAGCTCCGGCGGGGAGGGCTGTGCGGTCCAGCTGGTTACGGGTGTGCATCTTTATTGTAAAGGCGTCCTAATAGTTTCCATTCATACAAAGTTTTGCTTTCTCATAGTGTTTATCTCTACGTTAATTAATATTAATTAATTAACAGCCCTCAGTTTGGGGCATTTGTTAAGAATAGAGTCTGGTCTGGTCGGGCTCTATCCCTGACCACCTTTAAAGTCTGAGCAGGCTTGCCTCCCCTGACGCAGGAGGTGCACGGGCCACGCTCTAGCAAATATGTGAAAGTCCTCTGTGGAGAGTGACTTGTATTGAAGTATTTGTTCCCCAAAGGTGGCAATTGTGAAACTCTGTGTAGGATTCTTCCTCCTGGTGCTCTTCAAAAGTTTGTGGACATATTTTGAGCACATTTAAATTCCCGACATTTGGAACAGCTACTAGCACAAAGGAGGTCAGAGTCATCCTTAATCTTTAATCTACTGACACATGTAACCAAAATGCTATCACACTAATAAATTGCAAATACTAGCTTTCTCAGAATTTTATTTATGTATTTATTTTGTTTGTTTGGTTACTTAATTAGGTTTAGGTATATTTTCCCTCTGGAAACTTCCCTCTGGATCTATCTGAAAATATTTGTCTTGGTTTTTCTTCTTGATTTCAGGTGTCATCTACAAAATTCAGGTACTAGGTACTTTCTAGCTAGACTTGCGATATATAGGATCTCATATGTATGTGTTTTTTTTTTTTTTTTAATCCAGAAAGTACCACATGGCTAGTGAAATATTTCCAAAGATATTGTCTATATTTTCCTTAATTAAATAACCAATAAATATTATCTAATTTCCTGAGCCTGTCAGTCAAGACTTTCTAGGGCCCTAAGTTATGTATCCACAGTTCTTGTCTTAACCAACCATGAGATTCAGCAAAATTAGCCTCATCACTGTTGTCCCCAAATGTGCCACACTGTTTTTTCACCTATTTGCTTTTGCTCACAATTTCTGGGTCTGAGGGAACTTTTCTACATCTAAAAGTGTCAAAATGCTCTATTTCTTGCACACACTGAAATAAATGCCACCCACCCCATCTTGTCAAATGCCACCACGAATTCTACTGTTGTTTTATGTGCAGCACTATCTACAGCTATATAATATCCTCCTTTTAGAGGCAATGATGTGTATGGAGGACTTATTGAATAACTTTGGGAATAGAAATTTTTTTTCCTATTAAAATGTGTTTATGTGTGTATCTTTGTGAGTGTAAATAAAATACACATATTTACCTCTAGCAAGGGTCGTATTGTTGAAGGGAGATGTAGTTCTCATTGGATTACTTTTTTACTCATTGTAAGATTTTCAACATACTTTTTTTTTTTATTTTTAAGTATGTGAACCTACAACATTTCTTTTGGCCTAACACTACTACTAGTAATATATTCTTTTATNTCCTTTTACAGGCAGTGATGTGTATGGAGGACTTATTGAATAACTTTGGGAATAGAAAAATTTTTTTCCCTATTAAAATTGTGTTTATGTGTGTATCTTTGTGAGTGTAAATAAAATACACATATTTACCTCTAGCAAGGGTCATATTGTTGAAGGGAGATGTAGTTCTCATTGGATTACTTTTTTACTCATTGTAAGATTTTCAACATACTTTTTTTTTTTATTTTTAAGTATGTGAACACAACATACTTTTTAAAAAAATTTTTAAGTATGTGAACCTACAACATTTCTTTTGGCCTAATAATACTACTAGTAATAGATTCTTTTATTATCATTAAGTAGTAAATAATTTTTAGAAGTTGAAATATATAGAGAGATATAAAAAATACCATGTCTTTAATCTAGCACCAATAGATGACATTTTATCTAATAATATTTTTCTTTACCTTTAGCTAGTTTTTATGTATTCATTACAAGCACTTTTCTTTCAAAGTTGGTGTTGTTTTATAGAATATACTCTTTTACTTGACATTATAATTGTATTTCTTGTAATTAAATATTCTGCAACAGTTTATTTTAATTATATCCTGTTAACATAAAACATTTTTTTAC
>NW_007739681.1:34050-34763 GCF_000696425.1 Galeopterus variegatus
CTTTTTACCTCTATTGATACTACCCAATCCCAATTATAAATAAATAGCTTTACTGTCTTAACTTGACTGTAAAACCTATTGCTGTATCCCCAGAACAGAATCTCATACTGTCACTACTAGTTTAAAAAAGTATTTGTTAGATAAATGAAATATTGAACACTTCACAACTGTATAGCACGTGCAGTGCAACTAATGGTGGTCATCGTACATAGAGAAAGATTATCAGAACTTTCAGCCTCCTTTCAGTATTCATATCCATATTCCCTCTTTTCTACACCTCACCTGCGCACACTCACACACACTCACACACACATACACACACACACACTCACACACACACAGATACACACACACACAGTATTTCTCAACCTGGGGTGATTTTGCACCTCTCATCAAGAAACAGTTTGCAGTGTCTGGAGACATTTTTCAGTGTCACAACTTGAGGGTGCAGTGTGCCACTGCCGTCTTGTGAATGGAGCCAGGAATGCTGCTAAACACCGTACAACGCACAGGGCAGTCTCCAGTCTCCACACCAAACAACAAAGAAATTATGTGGTGAAAATGTCGGTGTTGTTAAGATTGAGAAACAACCTATAGAAACTGTCTTTATAGTTCTATAAGTTTACACAATGTCTTATATGATATATGATACATTTTATAGGTTATTTCTACTCTTTCTCCAAGTAATCATTCTTCTGTGATCATTCCCTATA
>NW_007739682.1:0-311 GCF_000696425.1 Galeopterus variegatus
TTACCTGGTATTTTTGCATTAAGATAGAGTTACTATCAACAACAACAAAAACAAAATTTAACAACTTTCCCGGGTGTTACTCTGTGTCAATTCATTATGCAGAACATAGAATGTTTCAGCTATGCCATGTACAAAGGCAAAGAATTAGTGTCATTTTTATAAACTGTGACTAAAAGGTACACAGTGCCCAAGGCTCTCTGATAGAACCGTCCCAACCCACACATTACGAGTGTCTCAAGTCCCAGTGAACTTACAAGCGTCGTGAATGTTATAGCACAGGCGAATTACAGTGACAGGACGTTAAAGAGGAA
>NW_007739682.1:5119-6457 GCF_000696425.1 Galeopterus variegatus
TATAAGCAAAGGAAGTCTGCATAGAGAGCATGTTTAGCTTTTAAGGTAGGTCTTTACTTTTCTGTGACAGCGAAGGGATGAAGAAGGAGTATGTGGCTACACTGTCTTTGTTCAAGCCCAGATGTGGTGCAAGCTAGCTCTGGTCTCAAGACTCCAGTTTTGTAACCACTATCTGCAAAACACTGGAAAAATTTTTCAAAGGCAAATAATAATTATAACTGTCTCAGATTATTGTGAGAATTTCATTTAAAAATGTATGTCAAACTCTTCGCACAGAGCTAAATACGCAGTAAATGCTAATTAATATTAGTTATGATATACAAAGCCATCATTTCCTGCTCTGTATGTTCTTCTCAGTAACTTAACCTCTTGTAAATTTTTTAAGTNTTTTTTTTTTTTGGTAGAACAGTGTTGAATGAGTGAACATTTGAAATTGTCAAGTACCTACCATGATGCCCTGCTAAAAATAATAAGATAATCTGATTTATTTTATTCTATCTACTGAGAAGTCCGTGTTCTGCCTTTCTTGTCAAAAATTTCAGATAATATAGACCAAAAAGGAGACGAGGTTAACTTATGCTAAAAAATATAAAAGATGGTTGACCAAATAGCCTTAATCATCCAAGAAGATTTTCAACATGCAACCTTTTCAGTAGCTGTTTTCCCCAGATATTACACGACTTAGTTAAATCCCACCTTTCACAAGCAAAGTTCCCAGTCAGATCTATGGTAATTTCTCTTTCTCTTATTGACGGCATGTACTGCTTCTACCCCCTCATTAAGCAATTATTATATTAGCATATTTATTTCCTTTTCTCAAACTAATGAAAGAACTCCTTGTAGGCTGGGGCCATATTTTTATACTTCTTAGTCCAATCATAGTTTACTATCTCCATGTAAAGAGTGTTGATTGAGAAAATCATTTCAAACAAGTCACTCCCATTGTAATTTAGTATTACCTGGTATTTTTGCATTAAGATAGAGTTACTATCAACAACAACAAAAACAAAATTTAANTTACAAGCGTCGTGAATGTTATAGCACAGGCGAATTACAGTGACAGGACGTTAAAGAGGAAGAGACAAGTCTAAGAAAAGATGGCAAGGGAACCTATTCCTATCTATCGAAGAAGAACTACTGCCTTTTTTTATGATATGTAGTTTATATCTGGAGTAATTTATCTTTGTAACTACCCTAACATATAGTTTTTCTGACCATAAAAGTGTTG
This sequence comes from Galeopterus variegatus, assembly GCF_000696425.1. Classification (NCBI taxonomy): domain Eukaryota; kingdom Metazoa; phylum Chordata; class Mammalia; order Dermoptera; family Cynocephalidae; genus Galeopterus; species Galeopterus variegatus. The sequence continues at coordinate 6,348 of NW_007739682.1, forward strand.
AAGAAATATAATGGTTTTTCACTAAATTGTACACAGGTAATCACACTGACACAGATTCTCTCAGTGCATAAATGATTCCATCTGAAACATTTTAGTCGACTCTGAAGAAC
>NW_007739682.1:7385-16221 GCF_000696425.1 Galeopterus variegatus
CCATCATTTCCTGCTCTGTATGTTCTTCTCAGTAACTTAACCTCTTGTAAATTTTTTAAGTGTACTTTTATTTTTTGAGGTTATCTTTGCCTGCAGACTACAAAAAGGCAAATACATGAAATCTTACCTAGACTATTTTTTTTTTTTTGAGGTTATCTTTGCCTGCAGACTACAAAAAGGCAAATACATGAAATCTTACCTAGATTTATCAGGACAATACTATGAACAATGTAAGTCACTTAATTTGGTAATTTGACAGAATTTAATTAAAATTTGAACTCTTTAACCACTCCATTTACATAAATTCCATTATTACTAAATGTACATTTTCTCTCTTTCTACTGTATAATTTTTCTCTTTTCTATAGTGAATACTATTAAAGAAATCATAAATAATTATTTCATTTTATTTTTTTTTATTATCAGCTGCCATCACTATGACCTCAGTGTATTTATTTTAAAAATAAAGCTTAGGCACAAATCTAATTCATCACATGGAAAACCAAGAAAACTGTTAGAGTGAATGCTATATAACACACTGTAATAATTATTTTAGGCTAGATGTGTAGTTTTGCAAAATAATTAGCTTAATGTAGATGCCTGAAAGTTTTTATTACTTTTTTCTCTCATAAGTTGCTAAAATTTTAGAGGATGTTCTATAGTAGCCTAATTAATACTCAAGAATATAACTGAATGAGGTAAGTATAATATACTTTCATATGAATTTACTGAAGCAAGATAATTTGTTTAGACAAAATGGTCTATACAGCATATATCAATAAAATAGTATGCCTAACTTTAAAAAGTGCTTTACAAATGCCATAGAAAAATAGTAATTACAACAGTTTGCAATTTATCTGGTGCTCAAACTGTTTCAGCTTCTCTACTAACTTTACTATCCTTCTATTTTGATTTTTATTATTATAGCTTCTTTCTAATTTGGTCTTAAAGTCTCTCTTTTGAGAGTAGCCACAAGCCGAGATAGCCAAAGAATATTTCCATTGGATACTCATGATCAACCACTCATAAGAGGCAAGGAGCTGGGAAACTGTATATATGATACTTTCAAACATTTTTGGAAAATCAAAAAATGTACCTAATGTTGCCGGACAAAGTGGTTAAAGAGAAGGATGAACTCAAGGATTTGAATTCCCAGCTCAATGGCTGCATAAGTGACCTGAAAGCTTATCTTTGTGACCTGAAGGAGACCTACATCTCCTGCAGCTGCAGGGCTGCGATTGCTGAAAATCAAATGCAGAATCTCATCCCGCCACTGTCTGAATCACATACAACACAAGTTGAACTCTCAGCCTCACATGGTTTCTATCGTTGAAGTGAAGGCATTGATTGGGAAAGAATGGAATCCTGCAAATTGAAATGGGAAGAAGCTGGGGACATCGAGCCTCTAAATTCCGATTGAGTCTCCTTTGCCAGTTGAACTGGCTTCCCTGTTTCCAGTGGTAGCAGTCTGTCAGTCCCATCTGAAGGGGTTGAAGCTGCTTTGCCTGAATGACTGCAATGACCTCCCTGAGGTCGTTGCCATGTAGGACAGCGTTGATTCTCCTCAGGACCCACCCCCCACCACCCCTCTTTGCTTCTAGACCTATAACTAGACTGAAGTCTCAGCAGGCCCTTAAAGGTGAGGCACGAAGTGTGATCCATGAGTAGTTGTACTAAACTTCAAAGGAGCTACTTGGGTTTTCCATAAACTAAAAAAAATTAAAAAGTAGGAAGAAGTCAGAGAGAATGTGTGGAAATGAATATTGAGATCTGAGGTTGTGATGAGATTGTGTATTTAATGTTGCAGCCTGGAGAGTTAGGAAGAACTCTAATGATTTGCTTGGTGGTTGGCTGAAACATGAACCAAAAAGCAGCTTACAGTAAAAAAATTAAAAATAAAGCTCCCTTGGTTTAATGTAGAGGAAGGGATTCAAAGGCTTAGGGAGATGGGATTATTAGAGTGAATTTGTCATTTAATACCTACTCACCTACACTGGCAGGATCAAGAAAATATACTTCTCACCCCTACTTTGAGAAATAAATTTTCAAGGAGAGTCCTGGAACTCTTGAAGGATTATGTAATTTTTTTCTCTCTGTAGGCCAGACCTTACAGTAGAAACTGCAGTCACAGAATAACTGGGAAACCTAAATGCAATGAGGATAACTTGACCCTGGGTTGGCAGAGTCCAAGTGGCAGCACTCAACAGCCAAAGGCAAGGTGGGCATAGTTGTAGTAATGGACAGCAGAGTCAAAGGAGCAGAAAAGTCTGACACCTGCCTTCGGGTACATTCTTGGCTAGTTGATTATGTGTTCCTAGAAGTAAAATAGATAGTAAACCTATTACATTTATAAGTAACCTGTGTAAATTTCTAGGTGAAATGAACAAAAGTCTCACTTGAATCATAAAAGCGAAGAGACATAGCCCCTCAATCAATTTTCAGACTTAAGCCAGTTACAGACTAAGAACTACTTAATGAAGGGAAGGTCCGTGCCCTTGAGGAAGGACCCTGGTACACTAACAAAATTGTACACTTTTAATGTTTCTCCTAGTCTCTACCAAAGGGACCTATTGCATTTTACCAGGGTAACTATGCTTTGGAGAAAAGGAAATAATCAGATCTTTTAGGGACTATTGGACACTGGCTATGAACTGACACTAATTCTAGGAGATCAAAAATGTCACTTGTGGTTCACTAGTCAGAGTAGGGTCGTATGAAAGTCAGATGATCAATGGAGTTTTAGCTCAGGTTTATCTCGCAGCGGACCCAAAGGGACCCTAAACCTATCCGTGGTTATTTTCCCAGCACTGGAATGTATATTTGCAATAGGCATGTTTCCCAGGGAGCAGTATTTCTGCATTGGTTCTCTGACGTGTGGATTAAAGGCTATTATGATGGGAACAACTAGGTGGAAGCCATTAGAACTGCCTGTCTATATAAAAAAAATAGTAAACAAAAAGCAATACTGCATTCCTGGAAGGAGTGCAGAGATAGTGCCACCATCAAAGACTTGAAAAAAGCAAGGGTGATAATTGCTACTACATCCCCATTTAACTTGCCTACTTTGCCTGTGCAGAAGACAGATGTATCATGAATGATGGTGGATTATTGTAGGCTTAAGCAGGTGATGACTCTAATTGCACCTATTATATCAGATGTGGCTTTATTTCTTGAACAAGTAAACACGTTGCCTTGTACCTGGTATGCAGTTATTTATCTCACAAATGCTTTTTCCCCATCCTTGTCAATAACACCCACCAAAAGCAGTTGCTTTCAGCTGGCAAGTCCAGCAATACATCAACACTGTTCTATCTCAGAGGTATATCAACTCCACAGCCACACAACACAATTTAATTTGTGGGGATCCTGATCACTTTTCACTTCTACAATCCAATGCAATGAATTACACCGGCCCATTACATTGATGATAATGCTGATTGAATCTACTGAGAAAAAAGTAACAACTGCTCTTGACTATAGGTAAGACATTTATATGCCAGAGGGTGGGAAATAAATGTGATAAACATTCAGGAACTTTTACCTCAGTGAAATTTCTGGAGGTTCAGTGGTGTGGGGCATGTTGAGATAGTCCTTCTAAGGTGAATAATAAATTGTTGCATCTGGCCCATCTGACAACCACAAAAGAAGCATAATGTCTAGTGGGCCTCTTTGGATTTCAGAGCAATATATTCCCCCTGGAATGTGTTATCCCTACTCATTTACCAAGTGATATAAAAAGCCATTAGTTTTGAGTGGGGCACAGAACAGGAGAAGGCTCTGACTCTGGAACAGGTCCAGCCTGCTGTGCAAGTTGCTCTTCCCCTGGGGTCACGCGGTCTAGCAGATTCAATGGCAGATGAGTCAGTGGCAAATAGCGGTGCTATTTGGAACTTTGGCATTCTTCTGAAGGTGAATTGTAGTGCAGTCCTTTAGGGTTTTGGTGTAAAGTCCTGCCAGCATTTGCAGATCACTACTCTTTTTTTTGAGAAACAGCTTTTTGCCTGCTATGGCGTCTAGAGATTTGAATACTTAACCATGGCCTACCAAGTTATAATGCGACCTGAGCTGGTCATCATGAACTGGATGTTGTTTGACCCACCAAGCCATAAAGTTGGACATACACAGCAGTACTCCATCAAATGGAAGTGGCACATACATGATCAGGCCTGAGCAAGCCCTGAAAGCATAAATAACTTATATGAAGACGTGGACCAAATACCCCTGGTGCCCACTACTGTTACACTGCCCTCTCTCTCCCAGCCTGCACCTATGGCCTCATAAGGAGTTTACTATGGTCACTCGACAGGAAGAGAAGACTCAAGCATGGCTTACAAACGGTTCTGTACTGTTTGTACAGATGCAGGCATGACCAAGAAGTGGACAGCTGAAGTACGACAGGCAATTTCTGGGATATCCTTAAAGGACAGTGGTAAACATGAATCTTCCCAGTGTCCAGAACTTTGAGGAGTTCACTTTGCTTGCAAGGAGAAATGATTATATACTGATTAATGCATTGTGGACAGTGGTTTAGATAGATAGTCAGGGACTTGGCAGGAACATGATTAAAAAATTTGTGATGAAGAAATTTGGGAAAGAGCTGTGTGAATAGACCTCTTTGAATGGGCAAAAAAACATGAAGAAATGTGTGTCCCATGTGAATGCTCACCAAGGGGTTACCTAAGCAGAAGAGGATTTTAATAACTGAGTCCATAAATTGACACATTCTGTGCATACCCATCTGCCTCTTTCCCCAACCACCCCTGTCATCACCCAGTGTGTTGGAGTGAGTAGGACTGAAGCCATGTTGGGACCTAAAACCACATGGGGTCTAAAAGATTTTAAATGAACACGGGGTTTTTTTGGCATGCATTTCTCTGAGTTCCCTCTTTTCCCATGGTTATTTGATATTTTGAACCTTGGTTATGGGACAGGATGACATTATTTACATGAATGTAAAGTTGTTTTCCAGCCAGCCTGAAGCTGCAGACTTGCGCGTACTACCAAGACTCTGAGGTAAGTATGTGAGCAAAAACCAAATGAAGCCTTGGCAAGACTTTGTACCTGACTTGTAGATGCCCACCCCTCATAGCTCCTGTACCCTTCCCTCCTCCTTTTCATTTCCCACATTCCGTTAAAAACCTCTCAGTAAATCTAAGGCTTTGAGATGGGATAGTCTACCACCCCCTTCATCTGAATACATCTGCTTTTCTAAACACCAACTATTTGACTTCTGAGTCTTTCTCCCCTTCTCAAGAGGGCAGGTAGCCAGATCTGAGTTCGGTATCAAGTGGGCTCATGAACAAAGTGGCCATGGTGGCAGGGATGGAAGTTATGCATGGGTTCAGCAATAAGAATTTGCACTCTTCAAGGCTAACCTAGCTACAGCCACCTTTGAGTGCCCAACCTGCCAGCAGCAGAGACCAACACTGAGTCCTAAATATGGCACTATTCCCCAGCATGATCAGCCGGCTACCTGGTGACAGGTTGATCACATTAGACGACTTCCACTATGGAAAGACATTTTACTTTCACTGGAATAGACACTAACTCCACATAGGGATTTACCTTCCCTACACACAATGCTCTGCCGAAAGTACCATCTGTGGGCTGTTGTGACATTTCACACAACATTGCTTCTGTTCAAGGAACTTACTTCACAGGAAAAGAAATGCAGCAATGAGCCCAAACTTATGGAATTCACTGGTCTCAGCATGTTCCTCACCTCCTGAAGCAGATGGTTTGATAGAACAGTGGAATGATCTTTTAAAGACTCATTTACAGCTAGGGAGCAACAATACCTTGCAGGGCTGGGACGAAGCTCCCCAGAAGGCTGTAAATGCTCTGATGCACATGCAATAGATGGTGCTGTTTACCTGTAGCCAGGATTCGTAGTCAAGGAACCGAGGGGTGAAAATGGGAGTGGCACCACTCACCATTATGCCCAGTGGCCCATTATCAAAATTTTTGCTTCCTGTTCTGAAAACCTTCCATTCTGCTGATCTGGAGTCATAGTTCCAAAGGGAGAAATGCTCCCACCAGGAGACACGACAGCAATTCCATTGATGTTGAAGATAAGAATGTTGCCAGGCCATTTTGAACTCCTTATGCCTTTGAATTGACAAGCAAAGAAAGGAGTTATTGAGCTGACTGGGGTAATTGATCCTGAAGACCAAGGGGAAATTGGACTATTATTTTACAACAGAGGTAAGGAAGAGTACATTAGGAATATAGGGGATCCCATAGGGGTTCTCTTTGTGCTACACTGCCCTGTGATTGAGGTAATTGGAAAATGACAACAACCCAATCCAGCAGGACTATGAATGGCCCAGACCCTTCGTAAGTGAAGGTCTGCATCACCCCTTTAGGTAAAAACCACAACCATCTGAGGTGCTTGCTGAAGGCAAAGGCAATACAGAATGGATAATAAAAGAAGATAATTAATTATAAACACCAGCTATAATGATGTGACCAGTTACAGAAAAGAGGACCGCAATTATCATGAGCATTTCTCCTTACTTTGTTATGAATATGTTTGTGTGTATGTATACAAGGGGTCTCCAAATAGTTCACGAAAGAATTTGTATTATCTTCTAATTCAATTTTTCCATGAACTTTTTGAATCATCCTTGTATATATCAAATATCTTTGTTTCTTTCATCACTTATTCCTTTATTATGTAACATAAGATGTACGGACTTTATATAATAGTATTTCAGTATTGTTAATTTTATACCATAGTCTTTGAGTTACAGGATATCAAGGAGCAGAGTAAGCATCACTCAAGGACTTTATTTCTTCTTCTGGGGAAAGTGGTACTGTAGTTCTACACAAGATGGTTTTGTCAGGTCAGGCAGGATTAAAACCTTGTTATTGTTTTTATTTGAAGACTAAATATGGCTTCAGGAGATAATATGGTGTCAAATTGACAAAGGATGAACTTGTGATGGTTAATTTTATGTGTCAACTTGATTGGTCCACGGTGCCGAGGTCTATGGTTAAACATTACTCTGAGTGTGTCTGTGAGGGTGTTGCTGAATGAGATTAACATTTGAACTAGTAGAATGGTTAAAGTAGATTGTCTTCCTCAGTGTGGGTGGGACTTTGGCAATCCACTGAAGGCCTGATTAGAATAAAGGCTGAGTAAAGGACGATTCTTTCTCTCTGTCTTTGATCTGGAACATCAGTCTCTTCCTACCTTCAAACTCCTATTTATACTGGAACTTATACAATCAACTCTTCTGGTTTTCAGGCCTCTGGACCTGGCCTGGTTCAGATCTTGAAAATTCTATGTATATGTTGTTAATATATATACATATATACACATATACATATATATACCTATACACATATACATATATATACCTATACACATATACATATATATACCTATACACGTATACATATATATACACACCTATACACATATACATATACATATATATACCTATACACATATACATATATATACCTATACACGTATACATATATATACACACCTATACACATATACATATACATATATATACCTATACACATATACATATATATACCTATACACGTATACATATATATACACACCTATACACATATACATATACATATATATACCTATACACATATACATATATATACCTATACACGTATACATATATATACACACCTATACACATATACATATACATATATATACCTATACACATATACATATATATACCTATACACGTATACATATATATACACACCTATACACATATACATATACATATATATACCTATACACATATACATATACATATATACACATATACATATATATACCTATACACACATACATATATACACACCTATACACATATACATATACATATATACACATATACATATATATACCTATACACATATACATATACATATATACACATATACATATATATACCTATACACATATACATATATATATATACATGTATACATATATATACACACCTATACACATATACATATACATATATACACATATACATATATATACCTATACACGTATACATATATATACCTATACACATATACATATATATATATATACATGTATACATATATATATATATATACACACCTATACACATATACATATACATATATACACATATACATATATATATACCTGTACACATATACATATATATACCTGTACACATATACATATACATATATTACATATATATATATATATATATATACATATATATATATATATCCTATTGGTTCTGTTTCTTTTCTTTTTCTTTTTTTAAAAATTTTCTTTTCAATTGATTCAGCAATCCCCCTACTGGGTACATTTATAAAGGAAAGTAAAGTCACTTAGTCCTTTGAGTAAATCATATATGCATGCCTAAAATTGTGCCTTGAAGAAACTAATGTAGCTCTCCATTTCTTTTAAATTCCTGTCACACTTAGTACAACAGACCCTCCAAAATATACCACGCTTTGAAAACATCATGTTTCACAAATAAGATGATAAGAAATGTGGCTATTTGCAAAAAGTCAAGAAAGAAATTGTAACCAGTGGGATCAAGATAGAGGACTAACAAGATAGAGGTGCCTAATATGCTATCCTTCCACAGAAAGGGTGCAGAGAAGGAGTAGACAGCTAAGTACAGGGGAGAGCATTGGTGGGAGACTGTGGGAGGGCATAATCCATTATGATTCAATAAAAAAATTTTTAAAAATCAAGTGATTTATCACAGGATGCAGGAATGGCTCAAAATATGCAAGACAATAAATGTGATACACCACATCAAGAAAATCATGGATAAAAATCATAATTTTCTTAATAG
>NW_007739682.1:16328-16980 GCF_000696425.1 Galeopterus variegatus
CAATAAATGTGATACACCACATCAAGAAAATCATGGATAAAAATCATAATTTTCTTAATAGACACAGAAACAGCTTTCGACAAGATTCAGCATCACTTCATGAAAAAGACCCTCAGCAAATTAGGTATAGAAGGAAAGTATCTTCAACTCAATAAAAGCCATATATGATAAACTCACTACCAATATCATCACCAATATTTTCCCTTAAAAATTGAAACAAATAAGGATGCCCACTCTCACCATCTCACCACTTCCATTTAACATAGTATTTGAAGTATGAGTCAGAACAATCAGGCAAAAGAAAGAAATAAAGGGCACCTAGATTGGAAAACACTAAGTCTAGCTGTGCTTGTTTGCAGATGACATGATCCTACATATAGAAAAATCTAAAGACTATGCAAAAATCAATTAAAGCTGATAAATGATTTCAGTAAAGATGCAGGATAGAAAATCAGCACTCAAAAATCGGTAGCATTTTTATATTCCAATATTGACCTAGCAGAAAAATAAATCAACAGAAAACCCATTTACAATAGTCACCAACAAAATAAAATACCTAGAAATAAATTTAACCAAGGAGGTGAAATATCTTTACAACAATAACTACAAATCACTGCTGAAAGTAATTAAATAGGATACAAAAAGATGGAAA
>NW_007739682.1:17722-19961 GCF_000696425.1 Galeopterus variegatus
TGGAAATCAACCCACATACATATAGCCAGCTGATCTTTGACAAAGACACCAAAAACATACATTGGGGAAAAGACTGCTTCTTCAATAAATGGTGCTGGGGAAACTGGACATCCATATGTAAAAGAATGAAACTACACCCCCTATCTTTCACCATATACCAAAATCAGCTCAAAATGGCTTAAAGCCTTAAATATAAGACCTAAAACTATAAAATTCATAATACAAAATATAGGGTAAACACCTTAAGTAGTTCTAGACAAGGACCTTATAAATAAGACCCAAAAAAGACAGGCAACAAAAGAAAAAATCAATAAATGGGATTATATCAAATTAAAAATCTTCTGCAAAACAAAAGACACAATTAACAAGTTGAAAAGACAGCCACAGAACCTGAGAAAATATTTGCAAATGATGCATCCAACAAGGGACTAATATCCAGACTATAGATGGAACCCAACTTAACAGTTAAAAAACCAATAATCAGATTAAAAAATGGACAAAGGAGCTGAGTAAGCATTTTTCAAAGGAAGATATACAAATGACCAACAGACACATGAAAAAATTCTCAATATCACTAATGTCATATTATGTAATACAATATGTCATATAATGTAATTTCATATAATAGCATAATGTCCTCCGGCTTTATCCATGTTATTGCAAATGATAAAATTTACTTATTTTTTTAAGGCTGAATAGTATTCCATGATGTGATATTATGTATATATGTATGTGTGTGTCTACACACACACACACACACATTTTATGTATTAGGTTGATTCCATATATTGGCTATTGTGACTAATGCAGCAATAAACATGACAGTGCAGATATCTCTTTGACATACTGTTTTTACCCCCTTTGGATAAATACCCAGACGTGAGATTCCTGGATCATATGGTATTTCTATTTTTATTTTTTTGAGGAACATTTACACATTTTTCATAATGACTACTAATTTACATTCTCACCAACAGTGTGCAAAGATTCCCTTATCATGACATCCTTGTCAACACTAGTTACCTTTGAATTTTTTTTGATAAAAGCCATTATTACTGGTGTAAGGTAATTTCACAATGTGATTTTAATTTGCATTTAAAACCAAATCCAACAGAACATTAAAAGGATCATTCACCACAATCAAGTGAGATTTATCCCTGGGATACAAGGATGGTTAAATATAGGCAAATAAATAAATGAATGTGATACACCACATTAACAGAATGAAGGACAAAAATCAAATGATCATCTCAATAGATGCAGAAAATTTATTGGACACAATTGAACTTTTCTTAATGATAAAAACTCTCACCAAATTAGGTACAGAATAACTATGCCCAAACAATAACAACCATATATCCCAAGTCCACAGCCAATTTCTATGATACTCAATGGCAAAAAGTTGAAAGTTTTTCTGTAAGGTCAGAAACAAAAAGACAAAGATGCCCACTCTCACCACTTCTATTCAACATAGTGCTGAAAGTCCTACCCAGATAAATTAGGCAATAAAAAGAAATAAAAAAAACAACTAAATTGAAAAGGAAAATGTTAATTTTTTTGTGCAGATGACATGACCTTATATGTATAAAACCCCAAACACTCCATGAAAACAATGTTAGAACTAATAAACAATTTTAGTAAAGTTCCAGGATGTAAAATCAGTATGCAAAAATCATTAGCATTTCTATACATTAACAATGAATGATATGAATAAGAAATTTTTTAAAATTCCATTTATAATAGTACCAAAAAATGCAAAATACATTGGAATAAATTTAACCAAGGAAGCAAAAGATCTCTGTGCTGAAAACTATGAAACACTGATGAAAGAAATTGAAAAAAAACACAAATCAATGAAAAGATATCCCATGTTCATGGATTGGAAGAATTAATATTGTTAAAATGTTCATACTAGACAAAGCAATTTGCAAATTCAGTGCAATCCCTATCAAAATTCTGATGACATTTTTCACAGAAATTTTTAAAAAATTCTAAAATTTGTATGGAACCAAAAAATACCTTGAAGAGCCAATGCAATCTTCAGCAAAAAGAAAGAGGCTGGAGATATAATAGTACCTCATTGTGAAATATTATGCAGAGCTACAGCAATCAAAACAGCATGGTACTGCCATAAAAACAAGTCATATAGATCAATGGAACAGAATAGAAAACTGAGAAATAAATCCACTAATTTATGGTCAGTTGCACTTCAACAAAAGTGCCAATAGCAAAATTTTTA
>NW_007739682.1:20368-22662 GCF_000696425.1 Galeopterus variegatus
ATCAAAACAGCATGGTACTGCCATAAAAACAAGTCATATAGATCAATGGAACAGAATAGAAAACTGAGAAATAAATCCACTAATTTATGGTCAGTTGCACTTCAACAAAAGTGCCAATAGCAAAATTTTTAGCTGTAAGTTCTAGAATAACTAGAAATACTACTCAGATGCAGCAAAAATTGGCATTCATGTATGGACAAAAGCTTTCACTTAGGTTGCTTTTTCCCCCACAGAGTTTAGTTATCAGGTCAAAGAAACATTCCTTAAAGAGGTGCTTGCTCCTATTTCCTAAAGAGGCTGTCAGTCTCTATCACAGTATCCTAATGTGCTCCCTTCACAGCACATTTGGTAGTCTGAAATTATCTTGCTAGTTTACTTTTTATCATTTTTATGCCACATGAGTATAAACTCCGTAACAGCAGAGATTGTCTTTTGTGTGGTGTGTGTGTGTGTGTGTGTGTGTGTGTGTGTGTGTGTGTGTGTTACCACTTAGGAAGGTGATTAGCACATACCATGTCTTTTATAAATATTTTTGAATAAAGAAATAATGCAACAGCTAAGCAATTTGACAAAGAGCTTCAAACATAATAGTATCTATCTTAGTATTGTTATTTCTGAGTATTCATGCTACATAAATAACCTAAAAATACAAAAAAATACTTTACATTTTTATTTTAATTTTTATGACTTGAAAATATAAAACATTAAAGCTTCAAAATGGGAAAATGGTAACAAATTATGATGTATCAATTCAATAGAATACAATGAGGCTATTATAAACTTTGTTAACATATAAAGAGAAAATAAGCAGAATATGTTTATGTTTGTCTTATTATACTTATTTATACTTTAGCCAGTATTTTTTTATTTTCTATCAAAGATCTTTTCTCATAAAGGCCCAAAGGTGTTTCCACGTAGCAATAAAACAGAAATAATTTACTGTAGGTAAGTCTAAAGAATCATTCCATGGTCCTCACCATATGGTCTGCATGATTAACTTGATTGTGTTTGACAGGCCACCTGCTACACAATCTCCATGAAAACAGAATAGAACACTAATTGGACATATCAGGAACTAAGTTGTGTGTATTAATGAGGCAAATATAAAGGAAATATAGCTTAAGTTCATACACTGTGAGGTCGTCAGTCTACTCACAAAAGAATTAAACTTCGTGACCAACTTTTGGTTGGGTAGGGATACATGGGCATTTCTGGCCAATGAGTTGTACATGGATATGATGTGGGTCTGAGCAGAACATTTATTGGTGTGACACTCCCCAGAGTTATGTTTCCTCTGACAGAGCAATGGGCAATATTCAGTATAATGGCCACTACAACAACCTGGGGCCTTTGCACTGGGCAAGTTATGTGAGCAAAAAAATATGAACATTTGCTATTTGAAGACACTGAGAGTTGGAGATTGCTTGTTGCCTCAAAATAATGTGGTTTATCCTGATTGATGCATCTTGCCAGAGGGATTTGTAGCATCCCTTCCATATATCTAGGATGGCAATAAAATTCTATAATATGTATTATTTGTATTAAGGTTCTAGGAAACTGGATTAATGCAGTCTAGCTAGCATAATTATTGCACAGCATTTTGACCTTTGCCTGTTACATGTGATCCTTGTTTTGTATCTATTTAATGCATCTACAAGCTCAAGCTATAAATTCTTTGACTTCCTGTAGCAATTTCCTCCTGAGAAAAATCAAAGAGCTTAGAATGATTAGAAAATTAATATGTATAGTATGCTAGAAGACATCAAGTCTTCTAAAATATCATTAGTATCTATTTATAACTGTGCTTTAATGAAATGAAAAAATGAGCTCATCCATCTGGAGAACCCTTGCTTTTACAGCTATTCTGACCTGGAAATATATAGGGCAGATCCTCTGAAACCTGTGAAAGTGATGGAGTTCTAAATAAGGACGTTTAAAATAGGTCAACACGGAGTTTTGTCAATATTCTCTGCTCTGTCAACTTTACATTTAGGAAGATTGCATGTGTTTTACCCAGTTATGGGCTTTAGTACTTCCTTTTTTTGATCTGCAAGAAAGAATGAAGTCGGTGACAGCTAAAGCATAGAGGTAGGACACTTGCTACACATCTACTGCGTGGGATCATTGTCTGCATTGACCTTTAACCTCTCCCCTCCCCCCCACACACATGCAAAATGGAGAACTCAAATGATCCATCCTGGTAGAGAACGGACTGTTGATATTTTCTTTTAAGTGCTATACATGACATCCATTTCAGAAGAAAAATGACTAGGGCTTCCAATGCACACACACAC
>NW_007739682.1:23521-25015 GCF_000696425.1 Galeopterus variegatus
TATATATATCTCCTATTGGTTATGTTTCTTTTGGGAACCCTAACTAATACACAGACAAAGCCTTTCCTTCAACAGAATCAAACGTGCCTATACTCTATCTTCCTGCTTCAACAAAAGTCAACTTCTTTGGTTGAAGATGCTACCAAGCAGACTTCCTAGAATTTTTCTTACACAAAGTCTAATACTCAGTTAAAAATTATGAGCATATTAAAGAATTGAGAACCAATGACAAAAACAACAAAACCCCCAGAAATCATATACAGAACAGACCCACAGGTTAAAATATTGCAGTAATAAGAGATGCACCTTAAAATAACTGTGTTTAATATATATACAAAAATACAGAACAACAGGGTATTTTTTGCAGAGACCCAAAATCTATATTTATAAAAGAGTAAAATACAATATTTGTTCTTTAAAAAAAGGCAATAATGGATATTAACAATTTAATATGCATGATTATGGGCAGAACATAGAATTAACAAATCTGGGGATATCGTGGATAATTAATTAGTTTTTTTGTGCTGAGAAAAAAATGTGGAAAATATAGAAAAAAGAACAAGAAACATGTAAGGTACAGTAAAAAGCATAGGCATACACATAATAAAAGTCTCAGGAAGAAGAGAAAGAACATATAAAAGGAATATGTGAGGAAATTTTGGCCTAGAAGATTTCACATGTGATGTAACACACCGTACAACAAGTTAAATAGCACTACTACACCCAAACAAGCGAAATAAAAAAATAAATATATGTTGTTCTCATCATCTTTATTTCATTTGATATATGCTGCTGTTTGTTTCCATGATTGTTCTTTTTCTCTGTCCAAGCGTGTGTCTTCATTTTCGTTATTCAGCTAATTGGAGCCTGATATAGAACAGAAATTAAGAAAACACAGTTTAGGTCAACAATGCACAAGTAAGGATACTTCAGGGAACATCAGGAAGATGCATTACTGCTCCTGATCCCTTTGCATTTCCACACCTTCCGGAGCAGGAATGGTTCAGCACACTGGCTATGCTACTTTATTCCTTGATCTCCTGGACGCTGGGGTCAATAGGCATCCTTACGTGGGTCTGCCGTGTGTGTCTCACCTTCATGTCCACCATTCTTAAGGAGCCAGGAATTCCCCAATCTGAACCGCTCCTTTAAGATACCAGGGCTGTCATAATTTATTCTACAGAGACTAATCCAACACAGAGAGAAAATCCAGGACCGGTTTCCAGTAAAGCATAAAGCCCATCCACTGCCTAGGAGCTGGTGAGCACAGAAAAGGCAGATACACTGGGATTTCTTGTGCAGGGGAAAAAAGCTGTGTTCATGTTGAAAACTTCTGAGACTCAGTCAATCTCTCTCTCTCTCTCTCTCTCTCTTTCTCTCTTTCCCTCCCTCTCTCGCTTGCTTTCCCTCTTCTGTCCCGTTTGCCTTCTCTGTAAGTTGAGGAGAGAGTCCTGGGAGTCTGGGGAGACCAAACTGTTCAGAGGTTGTGAGACA
>NW_007739682.1:25858-26747 GCF_000696425.1 Galeopterus variegatus
TAAGTTGAGGAGAGAGTCCTGGGAGTCTGGGGAGACCAAACTGTTCAGAGGTTGTGAGACAGTGTACCTGATGTGAAAAAGTGGTACAAAGAGAACTCTGGAGCTCTTCAGAGGATTCTCCTATAGTATTCAGGTGTATAGTTAGCAGCAAATGCATTTGAAGAAAGTAACAGTCTAGGAAAAGAATCACTCGAAATTTTAAAGAGAGTGATCTCTGGAGCTCATGAGAACTGAGTATGGTGCATGTTCCCATTAGCTAGGATAGAAAAATCTCATATTTTATAGGACAGAAGGTAAAGTACTCAGAGGCACTTTGCCTCAGTAGCAGGGGAAATTAGTCCTGGAATAATTGATATCCTGGTTCCACTTAAGAAAGCTAGAAAGGAAAACCTAAAAAGATAAGACTCTTTTTTAATATCTTAAGCAAATCTAAATAAATATATAAACAAGGAAATATTTGAGTATTTATAGAAATAAAAAAAAATCCAGCGCTCTATAAGTTAAATTTCACAATGTTATACATGCAAAAGCTCTAGGCATAAATATATATATATATATATTACCAATAATGAGAATAATCAGTCCTTTGGAACTTACACAGAATTTACTAATTCTTAATGAAGAATTAGTATATAAAGATATTAAAACAGTGATTGTACATATACCCCATCTTAAATTTAGATAGGATGAACATGCTACAGAGATATGGGAGTTGTAAACAAGATCTAAAATGAGATTCTAAAGATGAAATTAGTATGTAAGATGAAAAATATACCAGAAAGGATTAAAAACAAGTTAGATATTAGAAAAAAATAAAGGTCAGTGAAACTGAACACACAACAATTGAAACTATCCAAAATAAAACACGGAGAGAAAAAAGACTGAAGGG
>NW_007739682.1:27645-31082 GCF_000696425.1 Galeopterus variegatus
AATAAATAATATCTCATGAAACATAAATCCACAAATCCAAGAAATTCTGTAACCTTAACACGGGAAGCATGAAGAAAATGATATAAAAAAATCATAATCAAATTGTTTATAATGCATTAAAATAGAAAATGTTAAAAGCTACCAAAGAAAAAACACACATTGTGCACAGAATAACAAAGAAAAGAATTATAACCAATTACTCATCATAAACAAGACAAGCTAGAGGACAGTAGAATAACATCTTTACTGCACTAAAAGCACACTAATACATCAACCACAGTTCTTAGTCTAGGAAGAACGCCTTTCAAAAGCAAAATAAAGTCATTTTGAGATATACAAATACCAAAGTAATTCATTATCAAGAGACCTACATTACAAGAAACATTAAAAGGAGTCTTTTGAGCATTAAAAAACAGTATTAGATGGAAATTTACATTCACGTATAAAATAGAATTTACCAGAAATAGAAAATATGAATATATAAAAAGACCATTTTTCTTTTCAGTTAAATCTCCTAAGAAGATAAGCAGCTGATTAAAACAAACATAACAAAGAATTGTGCAATTTATAGTATATGTAGAAATAAGAGATATAACAACATAATAGCTGCAAGGAAGTTTGATGATAAAAGAATTTTAAGTTCTTATAATATACATGACATGGTAAAATATCACTGAAGATATCTGTAATAATTTAAATACAAACAACTTTAAATCTTAAATCAATGTCTAAAATAATAAAATAGAGGGTGATAATAATTCAACAAAGATGATAATGTGGAATCATAACAAAATATTTATTTAATTTAAAAAATAGTCATTAAGAGAAGATAGAGAGAAAAAAAGACAGAATAAAGAAGATAAAACCAACAGTGAGCTGCTGAATTTAATCCCAGCCATGTAAATACATATATTGAATGTAAATGAACTAAGCATCACTGTTGAAAGGCAGAGATTATCAAAGTGTATAAAAAATAAACCAAGATACTAATGTTTGTTGCCTACAAGCAATCCACTTTACTTGGAAAATCACAAATATGTTAAAAATAAAAGAATAGAAAAGGATGTATAATTCTAAAACTAATATTAAGAGAATTAGAATGGCTATATTAGTATCAGAAAAAGTAGATCTCATATCAATATATATTATATATTATCAGAGAAAATGTGGGTCCATTTACAATGATAAATAGGTAAAATTTAAAAGATTAATTGCCAGCTGGGCTTCAAAATACATGAAGAAAAAACTACAGGGAGATATAGACAAATAAAAAACTATATTCAAAGATTTTAGCACAACTCTAAAAAATTTATAGAACAGATAGACACAAATTAGTAAGGATTTTCAACACCTGAACAACACAATTAACCAACTTGATCTAATCAAAATGCAGAGAAGAGAATACATATATTTTTGGGTGTACACCAAACATTCGCCAAGATAAAAATATTCTGGGGCATTTAAAAATTTTTAATGAATTTAAATACATCCAAGCCCCCCAACATATCTTCTCTTATCACAATGAAACTAAATTAGTAATCAGAGATAGAAAGTTCTTTTGAAAAATTTCAAAATATTAGCAAATTATACAACAATTTAAATAACAATAAATCATTAAAAGTTAAAAAGATATTAGAAATTACTTTGAATAAAATAAATAAAAACAACATAGCAAAACTCGTGGGATGCCATTAAAGCAGTACTTAGGAAAAAATTCATAACATTAAGTGCCTATATTAGAAAAGGTGAGAGATTTCAAATAAATGACTTCAGCTGATGAATCTTCTGACTCTAAAACAAGAGGATAAAAATCAGCCCAAAGTAAGCATAAAATCTGCTAAAAGATTCAGAAATCAGGGACTTTGGAAATGGGATCATTTATTGGGAACGAGAAAAATATTTTCTCCTTCCCTGGTATCAGAGAATACTTTTTTCCGCATTATAGACTTGAAAATAATAAATCTGAATTGAATGTACATTTGATCACTTTTTAAAAAGTTGTGTTTTGTATATATCATTTTGAAATTTCTAAGTTATTCATTAAAGAAATGGGTGAGATCCTAGCAACGTTGTCAATTGCCTTCAAAGATGTCCACTAAAAACGTCTTCCATTCCTATTTGTGTATGCTGCTTCTCCTGTAAAGCAGTGTAGACTGTTTTCCCTTCCGTTTTATGTGGGTTGGTTTAGGGACTTGTTTGACCAATAGAATGTGAAAGAATCGACATAACGCCAGTTCCAGATTAAGTCTTTAAATTTTGATGTTTTAACACACAGGGATAGTAAATGATTTAAACCATATTTTAACTACATAAGAAACAAAACAAACGTACAAAATACATTATTGTGTCAGAAATTGTTTTACAGACATTGTCTAATTTAATTTGTTTGTATTAATTAACAAGATTCTAGTTAATACATGGTTAATTTTATAAGCAGTTTATATATAAATTGTACTATAATAATTATGTTTTATTATTCTAACTAAAGAATTGATTTGTAAAATTAGAAACACCATTATTTTCATGTTATATTTGATAATTTAATGTCTTTAGAAAACTCATAAAGTCTTCTTAAATTTCATTTCCCACAAGCAACAATAACTTTAAGAAACTTACTAAGAAACTCACATGAGTATGGTATTTGTGTCGGTAGTCAACAAAGATTAGACCTAAACAATCTTTAGAAGCATAGACACCTAGCAGAGAAACTCTGCTAGACAAATAAGATACACAATTATAGCCAATCATAACCTGACTCCTGCATACTATTTCATGTTCATACTGACTTATTGCCCATTCCCTTGTTCAAATTCATGCACAAAGATGAGTTATTGCAAATCTTTGAAGGAATCATGCTGTTTCAACCTGTGTACCTTTATACACATGTACTGCTTCTTGCCTTTATAAGGTCTGCTCACTCTTACAGACCAACTTAGATATTCCCTAGTTCAAAAAGCCTTCAATTCCCCCTATTCACAAACAGAATTGACTATTTTCCTCATTTTTCAAAACTGTGAAGTTTTACATGTTTTAATCCCCTAACAGTTTATAAAAATGCTTTACATTTCTGAATATGTTAAAGGACTAATTTCTTTGATGGTAGAATCCATAAGATGTTTATTAGTGCCTGGTATGATGGTACTTAGTTCATGGAAAGATTGATATTACCTTTTAATTTCAATTTTCCTTGAAAATTTTGAAGTACTCTAGTAATGAGGCTAGAGTGTATTAGGTAACCAATAGAAATGGGATGAATAAATAAAATGATAGCAGAAAGCCAATATAGCTGAATGATTTACTACTAAAATAAAATGCATTCAAGTAATGCATGTAATTGATGGGACACAAAAAATTATTCAAATGTGGTAAAGCCTTAAGTTTTCATCAAATTAATTTAGTAAAACAAGGAATGGGTTTCCAATACAGCATGAATGATT
>NW_007739682.1:31463-32255 GCF_000696425.1 Galeopterus variegatus
TGAATATGTTAAAGGACTAATTTCTTTGATGGTAGAATCCATAAGATGTTTATTAGTGCCTGGTATGATGGTACTTAGTTCATGGAAAGATTGATATTACCTTTTAATTTCAATTTTCCTTGAAAATTTTGAAGTACCCTAGTAATGAGGCTAGAGTGTATTAGGTAACCAATAGAAATGGGATGAATAAATAAAATGACAGCAGAAAGCCAATGTAGCTGAATGATTTACTACTAAAATAAAATGCATTCAAGTAATGCATGTAATTGATGGGACACAAAAAATTATTCAAATGTGGTAAAGCCTTTAGTTTTCATCAAATTAATTTAGTAAAACAAGGAATGGGTTTCCAATACAGCATGAATGATTAATGTGTAGACAAAATCAGACAATCTGCAAAAGTAGCTTTTTACCATATGTATCTAATACAAACGATGGAGTGAGCTGTGGGAAAACAAAACAAGTACAGTTTGGGACACCCTAATATGATACAGGGAAGTTTCTGTTACAAATGCCATGTAGATCCAGCAATGCACTGAATATTAGAGTGTTTATTTTTAAAAATAATTTGAAAATGGTAAAATAATTTCTAGATAGTCCTAAATGTTACTATATCATATAGCAAACTTCCTAATATCCGAATATAATAGAAAAAAACCTCATGAAAGCCATATTTTATATCATGTTCAGCATATGCACTTAAACTTGATTTCCATTCTGTGAATGAGCGGAGCTACTCTTTTCCTTAATTCAATGTGAATTAGAAGCTGACTTTGTGGTGTTTTTAAAAAA
>NW_007739682.1:34083-34740 GCF_000696425.1 Galeopterus variegatus
AGTTCCTGATTCCACTTCATGTTGCCCTAACTTGGCCTAACTGCTGTTTCATCTTTTCCCCTAATGTGGGATGTCAGTTCCTGGGAATAAGCTTTCCCTGCTCAGAGGGATCAGACAAAGAAAAATGTCTTCTAGATGCTGAGTAGATGAATTCCCTTCTTGGCACCTACATTCTGCACTTCTGGTTTGAAATTCCTCTACAAAGAACACTGCAGCTTTGGTCTCTCCTAAACTGTGGGACAGTGCAGTGTGCTAAAAGCACATGTAGGGCTGAGTCACCTGCCAGCTTCTGGGTGTGCTGAGGGAAGAACAACATAGATCATTCTGGATGCTTTCAGAGGCCGGGAAGTCTGACGTCCAGGAAACACATCTGAGCAAAGTTTGCTTTAGAACTGATTCCCATTGCTTTCTGGGAAAGAGAGGTTTTAAAAACAAAATACGTAACAATATGCTTAAAATGCATTCTCTCCATCTCTGTATTCACATTTAGTGCATGTGAGTTTTCCAAGATAGGAAATTCAAAGTGAAAAAAAAAGAAAGAAATTGTCATGTTCATTTCCCAGAGATGTTGAAGGTAACAAAGTTAACTTTAAGAAAACTGTAATGGAATAATATTTTTAAAAATGTAAATAGATGATTTTCCCTCTTAGATTTTTT
>NW_007739683.1:0-13461 GCF_000696425.1 Galeopterus variegatus
TGGGTCATCTCACAGACTGAAAATCTTTTGTTGTGGAGAATTATCTATTATAATATAGCCTATGGCATTTGGGAACAATAAATCTCATAAAAATATTATTTTAAAGGTCCTCATTTATTTAGGTCCCAACTAGAGTAATTCTCCTCATGAATGTTTCTGTGAGAAGTTTGAAGATTAATTATATGTAATAAGAGATTGGTGAAGGGTAAAAGGAAATTGGGGTAATTTAAATGAAGACTGAAACCCTGAAACCATCCTTAATAGTAATTTAAAATATATAAAGATAGAAAGTGGTAAATGATTTATTAAATTGTACTATTAAAAAAAAAGATGACTAACTTAATAGAATATTCTGGATGCAAGAAATAAATTTATGTCATAAGTTATCAGCAAAATGAATTTTGACTTTAATCTGTGAATCATTCATAATAAATATTTTTTGTTTTGTTATAGCAACAATGCCTTTATGTTATCATAAACATTTGCCACTTCTATTGACATCCATGAAGTTAAACCATCCAATCTATCCTATATTGACTCAGTAAGGCAGTAATGGAAAGAAGACACTTCTGTCCCAGGTCCGGACTTCAGTTATTATGATTCAGCATGGGGACCCTGCTGCCTCATGAGAAACTCCAGCTAGACTCTGGGTCTACCTTCTCCCCACCTGTAGCTACTTCTACCTCTGGCTCTCCCATACCCTTCAGCAACAGTACACTGCTTCTACAGACCAGAGCTAGCCCACACCCTATGAAAAGTTGTATAGCCAGTGGCAAGCAGCACCTCTCTTGCAGGAGCCATACTTATATTGAAGAGGTCTAAAGTTTGGTGTGGTGATAAAGCGATTATCTTAGTCCTTACCTCCTTTTTTGTCCTCTCCTAATCAGCCTTGAGGTAGTAACTGCCCTTTTGAATCTGCTACAGCTGGACTGCTGGAGTCCTTCTACCCCTCTCAGTAGTTAACCAATTTCAACCAGTAAATAGTCTTTGGTATTAAATTTTCCCTTTTTAAATAACCAGTGTGGTTTTGGTCATCTGACTGGATTCTGACTGATAGAAATATTAATAACTGGTTCAGGCTTGCTAAAAACTTTCTTCAATGTGACTCGATTTATCTTTCTTCCATCGATGTATCTGATGTGATGAATTACATGAAAATACCTAATTACCAAAATGTGTCTCTGTAAAAATAATGCATACGGGGAATATCAGAGTTTAAAAAAAAAAATGACTCCTTTCTACTTTGATTTCATTACATCATCCTGAGCACAAAAAAAAGAAAGAAAGAAAGAAAGAAACTACTTTTGCTCTTTAAAATGTGGCTATCATTTCTGCAGCTTTGATTTCATTACATCATCCTGAGCACAAAAAAAAGAAAGAAAGAAAGAAAGAAAGAAACTACTTTTGCTCTTTAAAATGTGGCTATCATTTCTGCAGCACTCCTTCTTACACGCCTACTTACCAACTATTGGTCAAATTCTTTCTTTGGAACCAACATTTGGAGTCTCTTATTCACAGTATACATAGAAAATGATTACTTTCTGCTTGCTACCTTAGCAGAATAATTGGAACAAATACATTTTAAGACTCAATCCAAGTGGTTCATTTGCAAGTATAAGTAAGTTGCTCGATGGATTTGGAAGTGTATCTTTTGTATGGCCAACTGTTCTTTTCTTAAAGTTAGTAAAGTTTCACAACTTTGAGGTTTGTGAAAAGGGAAAACTGTAATTTTAGCAGACAGTGTTGTTCTTAGGCGTGGACAAACTTGGGTTCTTGCCCAGCTTCCCAACTGTAGGATTGTGCTGCTCTGGAGCTTGCCAGGGCCTCTGTTTTCTGCTAATAGACCACAAGTTTTCTTGTAGGTTTTCTATTGTAAAGAATGATAAAAACAGGTTCTTACAGAAAACTCAGTAGAAACGTACAGTGCATATACCAGAAACACTGAAAAATTTTCTTATTTTAGTATTCACGGCATTTCTCTTTTTTTTCCCTTTTTTCTTTTTGGCAGAAAACAGAGGCACAGGCTGGCTCGGCTGGCACCTCAGCTCAAAAAAAAAAAAATTTAAAAAAAGGAAGAAAAAGAGAAAGCAGAAAAGAAAAAAATCAGAAGAAAAGAAAATTGAGGCATAGATGGTGCCAAACGTTCTTAAAGCCTCCATGCTGAAAAGTTCCAAGATAGAATTCTCAGGAATTGGGCAGGCATCCTTTGATGAAAGGTTTTTCAAAGTTCTCTTCCTCAGTTTAGGTTAGGGAAAGGTTGGGAAAGCCTATTAAAAACAAACAAACAAAAAAAGTTAGTCATCCAAAAGGAAAAGAACTTCATGAAAAAAATGTGGGCAATCTGAAATTCTTCAAATAATTACTCCAAGTGCATAAAGAGTGGAAAACAGTCCTGGCCCGGGGACATTCTTTCTTCATTTAGGTAGACTGTCACCTAAGTAAATATGAAAGTGACAGCTATATTAGGCAATTGGATTAGATAACCCTTCCATAAAGTCTTAAAATACATAAAGACCAGAGAATATTGTAATCATTCTTGATGCCTAGTCATAGAAGTGAAATTATTACCCTCCATGATTCTCAGATGGTTATACGAAAGGCTCCCACGCCCCACTCAACACCCCTGAGTAGTACAGAATGAAAGGTGTTAGTCATGACTCTGAAAAAACTTTAATTCAAATTCCAAATAATAGCAAGTACCCAAGGAAATAGAATAAATCTCCTCATAAGCTTTTACTAAACTATTACAAAATGGTAAAATGGAAGGTTACTTCCTAGTAATTTAGTTACTCTATCACCTATGAAAATAAAATAAATAGAAGTAGGTAATATTTAATTGATGTGGAGTAAGTATACATTCTCAACTTTAGGAGCGCCTTGAAATCCATCATTTCTGAGAGTTAGGATGAGTTTGTGATTTTCCACAATAAGTGCTCCAAAGAAATAACTTTCCTTTTAAAGAAACAGTTTTTAAAGTCTGATTAGAAAACATCAAAGGGCTGCCGGGAAAAATGATGCTGAATGTAATAGAATCATAGGCCCAGTGAACATATTCAATTTCTTTAAAACACCCTCCAACTAGATACCTTTCTACTCTCTGCCAAGCACCCTTCATCTGAGTCCAACACCCCAAAGCAGTGCTGTTCTCTCTCACATATCACTCTCAGGATCCAGCCCTCAGAATGGCTCTATCTAGCCTTCAGATAGAGATGTCTCCTAAAGTCCCCATCTAAAATAACTGCTTAGTTCCCCCATTTCTTAAGGGCTTTGTTAAAGTACAATCATACCAAAGCCTCTGTGACTAATACATCCTACTGATTAGATACTGCTCATTTTCATATTCTCATAAAGTGCACTGGAAATACTTTACCTATAAACATATTTCTTTTACCTACAAACATGTTTCTTACCAAGGAATCACAAGCATTGTGGACAATGATAGGGGAGAGGTGGGAAAATGCACTGTATCAATCTCAAATTACATCATTTTGGGTCATAACCTAAATATATAGGAGGACCATTTAGGCACCATATATTAGTTAGGAAGTGTGGATTAAGAGGAATGCAGTAAGCTAGAAAACTAACAAAATGTTAAAGTGTGACGCTTCTGTTCTGGTTGGTCATTACCATACAGAATTATAGAGAAGGTCATAACCTAAAGGTTTTTAAGGTCTTAAGAGGATATTGCTATTTATCAAAAGAAGCCAGAAATCTAGATTCTTAGGTGAGACTAGAAAACTAACAAAATGTTAAAGTGTGACGCTTCTGTTCTGGTTGGTCATTACCATACAGAATTATAGAGAAGGTCATAACCTAAAGGTTTTCAAGGTCTTAAGAGGATATTGCTATTTATCAAAAGAAGCCAGAAATCTAGATTCTTAGGTGAGTCTCCCAGTTTTTTTATGTTGACTTATTTAAAAATTAATGCTGTGAAGATAGATCAAATCATATCTGAAGACTGAATATAACCTATGGAATATAACTGAATAACTGGAATATAACTGAACATAACCTATGACCATCATTCTTTTAGGAGAAGCTGCCAGTGTGACAGGCATTTCCCTGACTTATTTTCTCCAAGTTCATCTGTGTTGCTGTGAATGACATTATTTCACTCTTTTTTTACAGCACAGTAATATTCCATTGTCCATATACATCAAATTTTACTTCTCCAGTTGTCCAACAATGGATATTTAAGTTGGTTCCAACTCTTGGCTATTGTAAATAGAGCTGTGGTAAACATGGGGGTGTCAGTATCCCTTTGACATGATGATTTCCATTCCTTTGTGTATATATCCAGCAGTGAGATTGCTGGATCATATGGCAGTTCTATTTGTAGTTGTTTGAAGGACCTCCATACCATTTTCCATAGTGCCTACACTAATTTACAGTCCCACCAACAGTGTAGGAGGGTTCCCCTTTCTCTACATCCTCACTGGCATTTGTTATTCTCTGTCTCTTGATAATGACCAGTCTAAATGGGATGAGATGATATCTCAAAGTGGATTTGATTTACATTTCCCTGATGCTGGGTGATGCTGAGCAATTTTTCATGTGTCTGTTGGCCATTTGTGCATCTTCATTTGAGAAATGCCTATTGAGCTCCTTTGCCCATGTTTAATTAGGTTATTTGGGTTTTACTGCTAAGATGTTTGAGTTCCTTGTATATTCTGGATACCAATCTCTTGTCACATTCATAGTTTGAAAATATTTTCTCCCACTCTGTAGGTTGCATTTTTGCTCTGTTAATTTTTTCTTTTCCTGTGCAGAAGCTTTTTGGTTGGATATAATCTCATTTATTTATTTTTCCTTATGTTGTCTGTGCTTTGGGGATCTTATTCATAAAGTCTTTGTCCAAATACTTCCTGAAGTGTTTACCCTATGTTTTCTTTTAGGAGTTTTATAGTTTAGGGTATTATATTTAAGTCTTTAATCCATTTTGAATTGATTTTGGAATATGGCAAGAGGCACTGTACTAGTTTCATTTTTCTACATATGGATGTCCTGTTTTCCCAGCACCATTTTTTGAAGTGGCAGTCTTCTCCCCAATGTATGTATTTGCTTGGTACTTTTGTCACAGATCAGTTGGCTGTAAGTCTGTGGGTTGATTTCTGGGTTCTCTATTGTTTTCCATTGGTCTGAGTGTCTTTTTTTATGCCAGTACCATGCTGCTTTGGTTACTATAGCTTTGTAGTATAATTTGAAGTCAGGTAGTGTTATGCTTGCAGCTTTATTATTTTTTGTGCCCAGAATTTATTTTGCTATTCCTGGTCTTCTGTTTTTCATATGAATGTTAGGCTTGTTTTTTCTATTTCCCTAAAGAATGTCATTGCTATTTTGATGGGGATTGCATTGACTGTAGATTATTACTTTGGGGAGCATGGACATTTTCACAATGTTAATTCTTCCAATGCAAGAGCATGGACTGTCCTTCCATCCTTTTTTGTGTCTTTAATTTCTTTCAGCAGTGGTTTGCAGTTCTCACTGTAGAGATCTTTCACCTCCTTGGTTCAATTGATTACTAGGCATTTTATTTTTTGGCAACTATTATAAATGGGCTTGTTCTGTTTATTTCTTTTTCTGCTAATTCATTGTTGGAATATAGAAATTCTACTGATTTTTGTGTGTTGATTTTGTATCTGCAACTTTGCTGAAATCATTTATCAACTCTGAGGGTTTTATTTTGTTTGGTTTTGTTTTTGTAGTCTTTATAGTCTTTAGGCTTTTCTATATATAGGATCATGTCATTTGCAAACAGGGACAATTTTGCTCTGTCTAATACTTCCAATACTATGTTAAATAAGAGTGGTGAGAATGGGCATCTTTGTCTTGTTCCTGTTCTTGGTGGAAAAGCTTTCAGTAACAAGAATGGGCTGACATTCATGGTGGGTTCATTGTATATGGCTTTTATCATTTTGAGATACTTTCCTTCTATACCCAATTGCTGGGAGTCTTTATCTTGAAAAAATGATGGACTTTGTCAAATGCTTTTTCTGTGTCTATTGAGATAATAATATCATCTTTGTCGTTGATTGTGTTGATGTGGTGTATCACATTTATTGACTTGAGTATGTTGAACCATCCTTGCATCACTATGATGAATCACACTTGATTGTGGTCTATTTTTTTCTTTTTTTGGATGTGTTTCTGTGTTCTGTACGCTAACATTTTTTGAGGTCTTTTTTTGTCTATGTTCATCAAGGATATTAGTCTGTAGTTTTCTTTTTTACTTGTAACTTTGTATGGTTTTGGTATCAGGGTGATGCTGGCCTCAGAATGAGTTTGGTAGAATGGCCTCTGTTTCAATTTTGGAGGGATAGTTTGAAGATAATTGGTAATAATTCCTCTTTAAAGGCTTGGTAGAATTCAGGACTAAAGCCATCTTATCCTGGGTTTCTCTTTGTTGGGAGGCTGCTAATTACTACTTCAATCTTGTTGCTTGTTATTGGTCTATTCAGGTTTTCCATTTCTTCTTGGTTCAGTCCTGGATGTGTGCAGATATTTATCCATTTCCTCCAGTTTTCCAAATTTGTTGGCACATATTTGTTTATAATAGTCTCTAATGATTCTTTGTATTTCTTTGGTATCAGTTATAATGTCTCCTTTTTTATTTCTACTTTTTGTTATTTGGGTCTTCTCCCTTCTTTTTTTAGTTAGCCTACCTTATGGTGTATCTATTTTGTTTATCTTCTCAAAAAAACAACTTTTTGTTTTGTTGATCTTTTGTATCTTTTTTGTTTCTATTTTATTTAGTTCTGCTCTGATCTTTTTTATTTCCTTCTGTCTGCTAATTTTGGGATTGGATTGTTCTCATATTTCTAGCTCTGTGAGTTGTAACATTAGGTTTTTTACTTAAAGGCTTTCTATTCTTTTGATGTAGGCATTTATTACAATAAACTTACTTCTTCGTATTACTTTTGCATTGCCTCGTATGTTTTGGTATGGTGTGCTTTTATTTTTATTTGTTTCAAACAGATTTTTGATTTCCTGCTTAATTTCTTCTCTGTCATTAATGATTTATTTCCATCAACTAATTTTGGTATCAGACTGTACTTGTTTTCCTAGTCTTTGAGTTCTAACATTTCATTGTTTATTTGATACCTCTCTATTTTTTGATGTAAACATTCCTTGCAATAAACTTTCCTGTTAGTACTACTTTTGTGGTATCCCACAGGTTTTGGTATGTCATTATTTTCTATAGTTTTGAGAATTTTTTTTGATTTCCTGTTTAATTTTTTCTTGGATCCATTAAGTCATTCAGGAGCATGTTGTTTAATTTCCATGTGCTGTTATAGTTTACAGAGTTATCCTTGTTATTGATCACTAGTTTTAATTTGCTGTGGTCTGAGTAGATAACTGAAATGATTTCAAGTTTTAAAATTTGTTGAGGCTTGATTTGTGAACTACCCTGTTGTCTATCCTGGATAACATTCAATGTGCTGATGAAAAGAATGTATATTCTGTGGTTATTAAATGAAGTGTTCTGTAGATATCTGCCAAGTCCAATTGTTTAAAGTGTGATTTAAATCCTGTATTTCTCTGTTGACTTGTTGCTTACATGATCCTTCCAATATTGAGACAGGGGTGTTCAGGTCCCCAACTATCATCATATTTGGGTCTATCACTTACTTTAGGTCTAATAGTGTTTGCCTTATATATCTGAGTGCTCCAAAGTTGGATGCATATATATTTATGATTGTTGCATCTTCTTGCTGGATAGCTCCATTTAATATTACATGGTGGCTTTACTGGTCTCTCTTTATAGTGTTGGGTTTAAAGTATATTTTATACAATATAAGAATTCTCCTCATTTTAGATTTCCTTTTGCATGTTATATCTTTTTTCATGCCTTTACTGTTAGTCTGTGTGTGTGTCCTTATAAGTGAGGTAAGTCTCTTGTAGACAGCATATAGTTGGGTCTAGCTTTTTAATCCAATCAGTCTATCTGTTTTTTAGTGGAAAATTTAATCCATTAGCATTTAGGGTTTTTACTGAAAGGTTTGTCTCACTTCTGGCATTTTATCAATTTTAATTTGGGTGTTTTAAATATCTTTTTTTCTTTCTTTCCCTTTTATTGTTTTTCTTCTGTGTTTGTTCATTTTTTGGAGGTGGTAAGATAATAGTTTCTTTATCTTTCTCATTTGCATTTTTGTTCTACAAATGTGTTTTGTTCTTTCTGAGTATTCATGATAGTGATTATTGTTTTTGGGGTTTTTTTGTTTTGTTTTGTTTTGTTTTTTGGATTCCAGATGCCTGTTTTGTTTTTTTTTTTTTTTTTTGGATTCCAGATGCAGGATTTCCTTGAGGACTTCTTGTAGGGCTTGATGTTTGGTGGTTGTTTTGTTTTGTTTTGTTTTTTGGATTCCAGATGCAGGATTTCCTTGAGGACTTCTTGTAGGGCTTGATGTTTGGTGGTGAACTCTCATAGTTTTGGTTTGTCTGGGAAATACACTACTATTTTTCCTTCATTTCTGAAGGATAGCCTTGCTGGGTATAGTATTCTTGGCTAGAAGCTTTTGCTTTCAGTGTTTTGAATATATCATCCTGTTCTCTTTGGCATGTAGAGTTTCTGTTGAGAAGTCTCGTGTTAGTCTGAAGGGGCCTCCCTTATAGGTGACTTGCCTCACCTTTCTGTTGCTGTTTTTAGGATTCTCTCTTTTTCTTTGAGTTTTACCATTGTGACTGTAATGTGTCTCAGAGAGAACATTTTTGGATTAATTCTGTTTGGAGATCTTTGAGACTGCTTAATCTGAATGTCTGTGTCTCTCCCTGTATCTTGGAAGATTTCTGCTATTACTTCATCGAATATATTATAGTGCTTTTTCCTTTCTCCTAGCCTTTAGGAACACCAGTGATTTGGATGTTTGTGCACTTAAAGTTGACTGCTATCTCTCTTAGATTTTCTTCATTTGTTAAAATTCTTTTTTTTTTTTTGCCTGAGCTATTTAGAAGAGACTGTCTTCAAGATCAGAAATTCTTTCTTCTGCTTGCTCTTGCCTGCTGCTTAAGCTCTCAGTTTTGTTTTTTATTTTGTTGAATGACTCCTTCAGTTCCATGAGTTCTGCTACATTCTTTTTAAGTATTAATCCCTTTGTTAATTCATTCTTTAATGTCCATAGTTTTGCTCAGTTCATTGAATCACCTAAATGCCTGTTTTTGTATCTCATTGAATTTCCTTAAGATTTTTACTCAGAATTCCTTTTCTGTTATTTCAAGGGTTTCCTGCTCTATGGAGTCTGGTGCGTGGGAGTTTATGTATTCCTTTGGTGGATTCATAGTTTCTTGTTTTCTTTTGTTTTTCCTTATTTTTGGTATCTCTACATTCATTTCTAGTCATCTGTTAGAGAAGTTGCTTCTATTATTCTCCTTCCTTTGACTCCACTGGTGATACTCTTTGTGTAAACACAGTTGAGTTGATGTCAGTGTGCCTGCACAGCAGCAGTGGCTGCTGAGGCTGCTGCTGTGGTAGCAGGCTGCCCTTGCAAGAGCAGTGGTTGTGAAGGTGGCTTTGGCATGCTGCCCATGTGGCAGCAGTAGCTCCAGTGGTGGTGGGCTCCTTACACATCAGTGGTGGCTACCTGGTGGTATTGGTGGTGGCAGCAACTGCAGCAGTGGCAGTTGCAGCAGCCAGCCACTTGGTTGTTGGGTCCAGAGCAGTGGTCTGTGCAGCTACAGTGTCTTCAGCAGCATCTAGGCTACCTTGCAGTGGCATCAGTGACGTCAGCAGCTGTGACTGCCTCCATGGCATCTGTAGTGTCCTTGGCAGCAGCAGTGTTACCTTGTGGGAACAGCAGTGGTATTAGCAGCTGCAACTGTCTCCCTTGTATCTGTGGTGTCCTTGGTTACAAGAAGATTATATTGTAGAGGTGGCAGTGGCAGCAGTGCCAATGGCTGTAACTGCCTCCCTTGTGTCTGTAGTGTCATTGGCAGCAGTGGGGTTACTTAGTGGGGGTTCCAGTGGCACCAGTGGTTGAAAATGCCTCCCTCATGTCTGCCATGTACTTGGCAGCATCAGGGTTACCTCATGGTAGCGGCTCCAGCTGCCTCCCTCACATCTGCAGTGTCCTTGGCAGCAGTCGGTTAACTCATGGTGGTGGTGGTTGCAGCCGCCTCCCTCACTTCTGTGGAGTCTACGGCTGCAGTGATGGGCAACCCTCAAGACTGCTGCTTTGTGGGAAGTTGCCCTATGATGGGTGATAGTCTAGGACAGGACAATGGCTCTTCTAAGTATAGCTGTGTTGATGGTGGGCCCGTTTCAGTTTTCTGAGGTCAGAATGTGCCCTGGGCACCTCTAGTCTGCCATCTTCCTGGAAGCCACACTCTTATTTATTTATTTATTTTTAAAGCTGAATAACTTGTATGCAAGTGATCCTCTCATCTATTTTTTTTTTTTTTGTTAAAACTAACAAAAATAAAGAGTAAAAGATTTTTGTTATTATTGATTTTGTTTTTTTATTATCAAAACAGAGAAACTAACAGAACAAATTTGCCATTTTTATTTTTTTGTATGGCTCACTGAGGCATATTTTAAGGACGTCTTTAGCATAATATTGCTCTTTATTGTAATGTTTTCTTTTTTATATATGAGTAAAGTTTACATTTGCTAATCTAGTTTCTGTAGTATGAAATAAGGAGCCAATCAGTGGAAATGCTGTGGTAAAACAAGAAGGGTTAAATACAGAGATCATCAGAAAGCAGTGTGAACACATTATCCAATACTAGGCAAGAAAACGAAATATTTAATGTCATTGTGTATTAACCTAATGGTTAAAATGGGACCAAAATATACATAAAAATGAAATAAAACAATTAGGTAACATTTTAAATGGTTCATTATTATTAATTCATTTAGTATTCATTGTAACTGTGCTGGTCATAATGAATTCATTTGATATTAATGGGAATGTTCAGCAGCAATTTCATTATAATGCAGTTTTAATTCATGTGCCATTAAAATAAAGCAATACCAAACTTTATATTTATATTTTTAGTACTTATCATTATCCCTAATTTTTAAAAACATTATGACACTGTATTTTCTTAAAATTGGGCTGAATAGCCCAGATTTAAGATTATTTCAATGTCTGCCTTGAGCTACACCAGTAATGTTAAAGTTGATTGAAGTTCATGTAATTAAAATGTTACATAACATTTAGAAATTACAGCAGTTAATGGCTACTATGAAATTTGTCATATGTCAATATTTACTAATATTTAACTGTTTCATACTACTAAAACTTTTTTAACATATTGTCATTAATATGGCAATAGTAACGATCTTTTGAACTTTGCATCCTCTACTTTTGTGGAAAGTTTGCACATTATAGGCATTTCATTGGAACAAATAGTGATTTTAACCATTTCCAAAAGAAACACCTTCACATCCTAAGTCTTGTGATAAAATTTTAATCCTTTTTAGTGAACGGTTGTAGATTATTTATGAGAAATATTAAGGGATGAGCATAGAGAATTTTTCTGTAGAATTGCAACCATAAGGTTTCAATTAAGAACTTCAAGATGGCAGCAGAAATGTGCTCAGTAGCATGTTTACAATGACTTCCTCTGGGGCAGCCTGCAAACCATTTGGCTAAACTGTATGAAAACTAATGGCAACAGACAAACAAACAACAAAAAATACACAGTTCAATTAACAGGCCTTATGAAAGAGCATTTAACCCTTTAGGCAGTTATTTAGCAAGGCATCAGAAAGTAGCTGACCTTGAAATCCCTTGCTTGAATGTTATGCTTTGATATATTGTCCAAGGCTAGGTAGCCTAGAGGTGCATGTGTATATAATTTGTTCTTTTACTCATTATTGTGGAAATAATTAATTGGAATAAAGATATCTTAAATTAGCAATGGAGACTTATTGCTGTCTCTCCAACCTCCACTACAAATTAAAAATTGTTTAGAAGCCGGTTTCATAAATGTAATCCATATTACTACTTTTCTTGCTATTTAAAATAATGCATAAAAATACATTCATAAAAATATCACAAAAATATAAAATAATTTATTAAAACAATATGAATGAATAATATTTTTAAAACATATTTATCCTACCATCTGAAACAGTTAAAATACTGGGGAAAATGTACGAAATAGAAGTTATAAGGCACTGAATATCAGGAAACCAAGATATTTAACTCTGAAAGAATGGAAACCAAGAGAGTCCCAAGATTGCTCAGTTTTTGAGGGAGAGTTTTTGGGCCATGGCTTGTGGGGGAGGGGGAAGCCAGAGGGGCCTAGCCAACTCTGTGAGTTAAGGACACAAAGTTTGGAGTTCAGAGAGGCCAAGGTAGTAAAGCAGAGCAAAATATTGCAGAGAAGTGAAGTAGAGAGAGCGAGAGAAAGAGAGCACCCCAGAAATCTACAGAGGGTGAGTATAAGCTTTCACCTGGGTAACAATCAGAGTATATGTGTGTGGAAACTACCCAAGGCAGGGGGAAAAACTGCATAGTAATGAAAGGAAACAATTTTTTAGTACAGTAGTCTAAGAATAGATTTTGTTCAAACCAGCCATGGTAAGGAAAGTTTTGACAGGCAAGCAAGACAATGATCTCTGAGAGAAAGGAAAAAACTATTGACAGGCATCAAGTAGTGTATTCAGAAGGTTATATCCTCAGAAATGAGGCAAAATTAGCTCTAAACTAAAATCTTCTCTGATATGAATTAGCAAAGATTAAAACAAGTTTAAAAACAAACAATTTCCAAAAAACTAACCACAACCAAGAAAAAAGTTTGATGATACTTCTAAGAATGAAAATGTATACAGCAGCCAAAAAGAGCAAAGATTAAAACAAGTTTAAAAACAAACAATTTCCAAAAAACTAACCGCAACCAAGAAAAAAGTTTGATGATACTTCTAAGAATGAAAATGTATACAGCAGCCAAAAAGATAAAAAAAAATAATGTATGGCATATAATGAAAAATTATCAGACATACAATGAAACAGAAAAATATTATGCATCATGAGGAGAAAAATAAATTGATAGAAACAAAACCAGAAATGACGTAGATGATAAAATTAGTAGACAATGCCATTAAAACAGCTATGTTTTATATGTCTATGAAGACAGAAGAAAGATGGAGTATGTTAAGTAGATTTATAGAAAATTAAAAAGAGATACAAACCAAACTTCAGAAATGAATATTATAATGCCTGAAGTGAAACATACACTAAATGAGATTAACAGCAAATTGGATATAACAGAAAAAATTAGCGAGCTTGAAGAAATAGCAATACAAATTATTCAAAATAAAACACAAAGGGAAAAGATAAGATTGAAAAATAATCAGAATCTCACTGAGCTGTGGGACAACTTAAATCTGTCTAATACGCACGTCATTGGTTTCCCAGACGAAAGGAGAGCTAAGAGGAACAGAAAAAAAGTTTCCGGAATTTTCCAAATTAGAGAAATAGTATAAACCCACAAATACGAGAAACTCAATGAATGCAC
>NW_007739683.1:13807-15114 GCF_000696425.1 Galeopterus variegatus
GAATTTTCCAAATTAGAGAAATAGTATAAACCCACAAATACGAGAAACTCAATGAATGCACAAAAACACAAAGAAAACCACACTAACGAACATCATAATCAAATTGATTAAAAACAGCAATAAAAATAAATATTAAAAGTAGCTAGAGAAGAAAGACATCTTATGTACAGCGGAACAGCAGATTTTTGTCAGAAATAGTGCAAGCTAGAAGATAGTACAGAAATATTTTAACATACTGAAAGAAAATGAAACAAAACAATGCAAACCTGGAATCTTCACCCATCAAAAATATCTTTCAGAAACAAAAGTAAAATAAATACACACATATACAAAATATTAAAAATTTTTCAGAAGTAGATCTTTGCCGCATGAAAATTAATTTTTTTTTGTTGTTGAAATATAATTGATTGTACATATCTGTGAGGTACAGCATTGAATATCAATACCTGTGTACAATATGTGCTGTTCAAGTCAGGATAGTTATATGTTTATTACTACACAATGTATTCATCTTCTGTAGCCTGATACCAATTTCTCGCTAACTCCTATCCCACTACCCTTTTCCCTTCTCTGGTGGCCTCAGTTCCATTCTCTCCTTTTGGAAGTTCAAGGAATTATTGTAATTATTCTTTCTTTCTTTCACTCTTTTTATTTATTTTTTTAGCTCTCACTTATGAGTGAGGACATGCAGTATTTCTGTTTCTATTTCTGTGCCTGGCTTATTTCACTTAACATCATTGTCTCTAAATTCATGCATGTTGCTGTGAATTGCAGCATTTCATTCCTTTTTATGGCAGAGTAGTATTCCATTGTGTATATATACACATTTTCCTTATCCACTCATATGTCAATTGACATTTACATTGGTTCCAGCTCTTGGATATTGTAAATAGAGCTACAATAAACATGGCAGTGCAGGTGTCCCTTCGATTTGATGATTTCCATTACTTTGGCTATACACCCAGAAGTGGGATTGCTGGATTGAATAGGAGTTCCCTCTGCACTTGTTTGAGAAATCTTTATACAGTTTTACATAAAGGCTACACTTATTTTCAGTCAAAACAGCAGTATAAAAGGGTTCCCCTTTCTCTGTATCCTCACCAGTGTTTGTATTCCCTGCCTTTTTGATAATGGCCAGTCTACTTGGAGTGAGGTGATACCTCAATGTGATTTTGATTTGCAATTTCCAGATGCTTAAGGATGTTGAGCATTTTTACTTGTGTCTGTTGACCATTTGTATATCTTTCTTTGAGTAATGCCTATTTAGCTCCATTGCCCATTTTTTTAAAAAAGGCTACTTGTTTTTT
>NW_007739683.1:15609-26538 GCF_000696425.1 Galeopterus variegatus
CCATTGTTAGATGCATAGTTTGCAAATATTTTCTCCTATTTCGTAGGTTGTCTTTTTGCTCTATAAATTTTTTGTTTTGCTGTGCAAAAGCTTTTTAGTTTGATTTAATCCCATTTGTTTATTTTTTCTTTTGTTGCATGCACTTTTGGGGGCTTATTCGTAATGTCGTTGCCCAGTCCTACTTCCTGAATTGTTTCCCCTATGTTTTCTTTTAGGAGTTTTATGTTTTCAAGTCTTATATTTAAGTCTTTTAAACCATTTGGATTTATTTTCATATATGGTGAGAAGTAAGGGGTCTAGTTTCATTCTTTAACATATGGATGTCCAGTTTTCCAGCACCATTTATTGAAGAGGTAGTCTTTCCCCCAATGTGTGTTCTTGTTGCGTTTGTCAGATCAATTGTGTCTAAGTTTGTGGGTTGATTTCTGTGTTCTCTATTGTGTTCCACTGGTCCAAGTGTCTGTTTTTATGCCAGTACCATATTGTTGTGGTTACTATAGCTTTGAAGTGT
This sequence comes from Galeopterus variegatus, assembly GCF_000696425.1. NCBI lineage: Eukaryota > Metazoa > Chordata > Mammalia > Dermoptera > Cynocephalidae > Galeopterus > Galeopterus variegatus. The sequence continues at coordinate 16,121 of NW_007739683.1, forward strand.
AATTTGAAGTCAGGTAATGTTATGCCTCTAGTTTTATTGTTATTATCACTATCATTATCATTTTGCTCAGGATTTCTTTGGTTATTTGAGGTCTTTTCTTGTTCCATATGAATATTAGGATTTTTTTTTTATTTCTGTGAATAATGTCATGGGCATTTCGAAGGGGATTGCATTGAACCCTTTGGGTAGTGTGGACATTTTCACAATGTTGTTTCTTCCAATAGAAGAGCATGGAAGGTCTTTCCATCTTTTTGTGTCCTCTTTAATTTCTTTCAGCAGTGATTTGTAGCTCTCATTGTAGAGATCTTTCACTTCCCTGGTTAAATTGATTTCTCTTTTTTTAATGACTCTTTTAAGTGGACTTGTTTTCTTGATTTCTTTTTCTGCTAGTTCATTACTGGAATATACAAATGCTACTGATTTTTGCATGTTGATTTTGTTTCCTGCAACTTTAATGAAATTATTTATCAGCTCTAAGAGTTTTTTGGTAGAGTCTTTTTCTATATAAAGGATCATGTTATCTGCAAGCAGGGACAGTTTCACTCCATCTTTTCCAATCTGAATGCCCTTTATTTCTTTCTCTTCTTATCTGATTGCTCTGGCTAGTACTTCCAATACTATGTTAAATAAGAGTGGTGAGAGCGGGCATCCTTGTCTTGTTCCTGATCTTAAGGAAAAAGCTGAAATCTTTCAATATTCAGGATGATATTGGTGGTGGATTTGTCATATATGGCTTTTATCATGTTGAGATACTTTCCTTCTTTACCTAGTTTGCTGAGAGTCTTTATCATGAAGCGATGTTGAATTTTGTAAAATGCTTTTTCGGCATCTGTTGAGATAATCATATGTATTTATCCTTGATTTTGTTGATGTGGTCTATCACATTTATTGATGTGTATATGTCGAGCCATCTTTGCAACCTTGAGATGAATCTCACATGATCATAGTGTACAATATTTTTGATGTGTTTCTGTGTCCTAACAACTAACATTTTGTTAAGGATTTTTGTGTCTATGTTCATTAGAGATATAGACCTGTAATTTTCTTTTTTTTATTGTTTTATCATTTATTTATTTTTTATTTATCTTTGTCTGGTTTGGGTATCAGGGTGATGCTGGCCTCATAGAATGAGTTTGGTAGAAGAGTCTCTGTTTCAGTTTTTTTGAATAGTTTAAAAAGAATTCATATTAATTTCTCTTTAATTGTTTGGTAGAATCCATCAGTAAAGCCTGGGCTATTCTTTGTTGTGAGACTGCTGATTACTGCTTCAATCTCATCACTTGAAATGCAGATCCATAAAAGTAGTAAAGAGAACTGGAATTGAAATGCATGTGAGCAAATATAAATTTTTTATCTCTTTAAAATATAGACTTCTCAAGCAAAAATAAATGCACTTAATTTTGGAATTCACAACAAATGTAGAAATAAATGTATGACAATGAATACATGAAAGATGGGAGTAGTAAATGGAAGTACGCTTTTGTCAGAATCTGATACATAAAGTATCATAATTTATTTGAAGCTATAAAGTGATAAATTAAGCATAAGTCAACAAAGGCTATAAAATGGATATATGAAGAAATAATTGAAAAGTGTGCTAAAAAGAGGAAAAGGTAACAAGGAAGAGACAGAAAAACTAATAAACAAATATTGAGTTAGTAGATTTAATCTTGACTCTATCAATAATCACATTAAATGTAAATTGCCTAAATATACCAATTAAAAGGCAGAGATTGTAAAACTTAATAAAAATAATAAAAAACGATACATCTACATTGCCAAAAGATGAAAAGTAAATGGACATGAAATGATATTCTATGCTAATACTAATCAAAATTTATTTTCCAGGTATATTCCAGGATCAAAATATACCATAATGGCAAGGGTGTCAGTTTATTAATATAATACCCCAAATTCTAAATATTCATGCACTTAATAGAGATTTCAAATACATGAAGTAAACACTAATAAACCTTTAACATATCTGGAAAAAAACAAGTATTTAGAAACTATTTAATATACAAGTATGTAGAGACTGTTTTTGCACTAAAAGCTTAAATCAGGGGGAAAAAAGGTCTCAAATCAACTTGCTCATCTTTCACTTTGAGAAACTAAAAGAAAGACAGAGAGAGAAAAGGAGAGAGATAGAATGCAAATTAAATCCAAAACTACACAGAAGAAACAATAAAGATAAAATTGAAGATCAAAAAAACATTAGAGAAAAGCAATGAAACTATTAAATCTGGTTCCTTCAGAAGATCAGTAATATTTGTGAATCTCTATTTATACTTATCAAGACAAAAAGACAAATTACCAATATTAAGAAGGAAGCAGGTGATGTAACTAGAGATCAAACAATATTTAAAGGCAAGGGAACACATAAACAATTTAAATAACTCTATTCTGTGGTGTAATGGGAAAGTTAATGAATTCCACACAAACTCTGTAAGAAAATTAAAGAGGAAGCCAACATTCTTCTAATATCAAAACCAAGCAAAGACATTACAAAACATAAAACTGCAGACAAATATGCTTTATGAATATAGATGCAAGCATTCTTTATAAACATTTAGCAAACTGAATTCAACATAAAGAAAGAACTTCATGACTACATCAAGTTTATCCTAGGAATGCAAAATTGATTTAACATGCAAAATTCAATCAATGTAATATGCTATATTAAAAAGCTAGACAAAGAAAACCATATGATCTTATCCACACATGCAAAAATGTTGAACAAAAATCATTCCTGTGAAAAACTCTCCTCTGAGAAAATTAGGAGTAGAAAGTTGATAAACCTTGAAACCTATAGCTAATATCACAGGTAATGGTAAAAAATAGGTGTTTCCCCTCTAACATCATGAACAAGACAAAGATGCACACTTGTACAAGACATTCAGTTCCTGGGCCGACCCACGTCTCACTTGGGGGAGTGTGGTGCTGACAACACCAAGTTAAGGGTTGGGATCCCCTTACCAGTCATCTCTTCAGAAAAGAACAAAACAAAAAACAAACAAAAAATTTAGTTCCTTATAAATCTAATTATTCATTTGCTATTAATGAAAATAATAATTTTAAGCATCAGTTGTGGAAAAAATTGTATTAGCTAATCTAGAAGTCATTTTCCAAAAGTAAAACTAACAAAGTATTATTGTTGTATATTTCCATATACAAAGAATTGAGATAAGTCCTCAGAAACACGAAAAATCAGGTATGTTGAGGTATCTGATGACAGAACTTAACACAAAGAGGGTTCAAGGGAGCAAAAGCAGGATGGAGCAACGATACCTCCTGTTCCATGATTCTCAGTGATTTCCCATCACCATTTGGATACTAATAGTAGGAAGTATCCTTCTGTTTCTCCATTTTCACCACTTCCAGTCCTGTCATCAGACCATGTCGAGAAGCATTTCTCCTCACCTAACATAGCCAAAACAGTACAATTTATTCCATTCTCCCTTAATTCACGAGACTTCCCTTCTCAGAACATGGCAACACTGTCCATCCAGTTACTGGCTCAAGCCAAAAACCTGGCAGTTATCCTTTTGTATTTTTATTTCTTTCGCATCTTGTATTTTGTGCAACATTAAGTACTGCTTATTTTACTGGAAAATTCATCCTGAATCCCATCAGTTTTCACCATCTCCAGTAAAGTCCTTGTTCTAGATATGGCCATCTCTTGCCTGGACTACTGCAGCAGGATTTTCTGGCTTCCCTGTAATGCCTGCTTGGCTTACAATAACCTTTCTAGCAGTAAGCTGTAGTGATTCTCTAAATTGCAAATTGGATCATATCATATACCTGCTTAACACCTATCAACGCTTCCTTTCTCCACCAGAATGAACTTTAAACTCCTTAGCATGGACTGCAAGGCTGTACGTGATTCAGAGTTGTCCCTTCTTTTTCAACTTCATCTCTCTCCTCTCCTCTTTCCCCATTGCCTACCCACACAGCTTGTTTTGTCTTATTAACGTAAATGCTCTTTTACCTCTCATGGCCTTTGCATTTCATGTCCCTCCTGCTTGGAAAGTTCTTCTCCATATCTTCACATGACTGACTACCCCCGGTTATTATGAGGACTTTCATGAATACCCTAACTAAGCACAATCTCCCACTCTGTCGCTTTCTATCACATTGTCATTGTCCTCATAGTATTTATGGTTTGCCACTTTCTTTTTAACACCATCTGAAAGGCAGGGTCTCAATCTCTCTTGTGTATCCTCAGCTCCCACAACAGTGACTGGCAATGAATAAAATCCTCTTTAAAAGGTAATTACTGAATGATCAAGTAACATAGTGATTCAGGAAAATTCAGGAGGTGTATGAAGTGTAATGAAGCTATGTTCTCAGTAAACAACATGCAGAGGGAAGGAAAGGGAATTTTAAGTCACCAGGTCATTTTTTTCTTAAATAAAAAGCATACTAAATTTATAAATGTATTTATAAAGTTATATTGACATATAAGTGGTTTACTCTCTAATGCCTGCCCTCTTCTTTCTTGATAGACTGAAAGTCTGTCCTTGTGAAGTCATGATTATCTGTGAGAATAAGAATTGTATGCATGACTATTTTACTATTGGTAGTCCCTGCATCCTCGATCAACTTGGAGAGAAATATATTAGAGACAATGCAAACTGTTTTGAATACTTTATTGATGGTTTCTTATTTTCTGACTCCATGGACAGTATTATGTGATGAATTAACCTGTATGAGGTCAGTATTAGCCCCTGATTATTGATGTTTATGCTATATTTGTACCTTAATACCACCTTCAGAGTAAGGATCAGTGGGAAATTTTCCTGAAAAAATCCAATAAAATAGATGTATCCTTCAAACACGTTTTAATGATTTCGTATCTTATGCATACAGATGGGTCATTCATTAAGTGAAGCTACTACTTTATAACTTGAAAATTAGAAAAGCCAAAATCATCATTATGTGAGATGTTTTTGTGCTCAGTTTGCATAAGTAACAAAGTACACTGGCATGGAGGTTTTACCTTCTTGCCCACTCCCTACAACACTTTGGCAACCAGTGAAATGAGGTCATAAATCAGTTAGAAAACAGCAAACAGTCTAATTAAGGACACCTAAATGTAATCTTGCATATAGGTATGCAGTATGATGGTAATTTATTAATAGAAAATTTAAATAATTACATTGTGCTTCCTCTTAGGGGAATAGTATTTCAAAGGGGTGGATGATCAGCCTAGAACAGCATTTCCCAATGTGCAAATATTAATAGGTATGCCTAGGGTATGGAGTTCAAAGCCCAAAATAAACTTCTTAAAATTTACTACCATACGTAGTTTACTATACTATGTAGTTTCTCAATGTTAGTACTATTGACTAAAATGTCATCTATAAGGAGAGGACCTCCCTGGCCACCCTGTGTAAATTAGACCCTCTTTCTTCACCCTCTATTCCTAATTGCCCTTATCACCACCTATCATTATATCATGTATATCTTTAGTTCTCTATTATCTGTCTCCCTCACTAAAATGCAAGTTGCTTTCAGACAGTGATTTTTTTTTTCACAATTCCACCCTTAATTCCAAGAGTTATGTGCATAGAATAGTAGATCGTGAATATTTGTTGAGCAGAAAAATAAATTAATTTTATATGAGCAGGTTTCAAGCTTCTACTGCTGTAGAGAACAAAAAATACAATTTGATTTCCTAAATGTGTTCATGGTTTCATTGTTACAAAATAGAAGTTAAAAGTTTACTTTTAACCTTACAAGGTAAATGATTCTACTCTTTAAGTACTTTCAGAAAGAATGGTTCAAGGTCAATGACCCCAAAATCTAAATGGACATTTTTGGTAGTCCTCTGACAAACAGTTTAAAAGGTTACTAAGGAAATTAACTAATTCTATTACTTAGAAAAACATTTTACAATCAGTTTGTTTTGGGGAATCCCCATATTACAGGTTTTCCAGAATAAAAGCAGCATAGAAAGGTTCTGTGGTATAGGCCCTATTTGTCCATTCAGTAGTGCAGTTTCTGAGAAGATATTGGGACCTTCCCATTACTTTTCCCTTGGCACATTGCCACATAGAGGTGGACTGACTTTACGTGTAGATGCATATCCTAATCTAGAAATTGCCAGTCAAGCAGATACCACTTCGTCATTTCTCCTTTTAAATAATCTTAACATCTATTTAAAAACAGAAGGATCCTCTGCCTGATTTTACTGTGGTGGAGTGAACATGATGGAAAAACACTTAGGACAACTTCAAAAGGATAGGTGTGTTAGGTGAAGAATTTTAATGACTTCAGTAGCTAAGTATCACATTTGTTTACTGATCTGTTTATTTCATATTGTTTGCTTTCAACAAAAATTGAAAGAAGACTCAGTGGCGTTCTTTACTTATAGATCATCTAAGTAAATTTTTGCTAAATAATCACTACAAAGCATTTTAATGTATAATCTTGCACTTACTTTTAAAATTCAGTCACAGTTCTATAAAAAAAACACCTATATGAATCACATGAGCTTATTATGTAAACAAATTTTCTCAATGCTTACATTTAGAAAAAGAATAAAATTCTTGCTGAATCCTGCTTATTCAACTAAGAAAGAATCATAGATAAATGTATGAAATAAATGCGAAAACAACACTTTCTATTTCTTAAAAACTGCATTTACCTAAAATTTTTCTTTTTATTTATAATAATTACCAAAAATACTGTAAATATACATGATATTTCAATCAATTACATAGTAGCAATAATTATAAAAACTCAATCTAGAAGAAAATAATAACATCTGGAGTCCTATGATGAGGAGAACTTTGAAAGAAATGGGCGTTTATACTTTTTTCAGAGTATGATACCATAATCAATAATGCTCTTAAGCACAAAATATACATTATATTAGGAAAAAATTTTCTGAGGGGGTGAAATGAAATTACAAGATTTAGTGGAACAAGGAATGATATAACAATTCCAACTATTAATAAAAAGCTTCTTTTCAAATTCTTAAATAGAATGTTGATTGTCAAGTTGCTATATGTTTATATTCCAAAGGATACATTTAAAGGAAGTATGTAGCAGCTTTCTTTTAAAATGTAAATATTTGATTTTGGGGGGGGGGGATTCTATTCTTTGCAACTACTTAAACTCATCATAAACATTTCTATGTATCAACTTAAAATGTTCAAATTAGTATATATTATTTAAAAATTTATTTGAGGACATGAGTAAAATAGCTGAGACGGTTTAAGACTGTATTTTGAACCTGCAATTCTGATTTATATTGGTAAACATTTAAAGAAACACTCTGTAAAACTCAATATTGCATTTACACTTGAAATATTGTTGAATATGTAATATTCATTTGTTAGACACACTAGTTCACAAGATACAGTTCTGTTGGAATTTTTTCAGTGTAAGTATCAAGAGTAGCTGGACATTTTCTGAATTACTGTTAACTAGTAAATTAATTCACTTGTACTTTGCATTGTGTACCTTTTAATCAGATGCAACATTAACTTATTTTCTATTGTGCAGCATTTTTAAAACTACCTCTTCTATTTGGAAGTGAGGGGTAGGTGATGGAATATTTAGATACTTCAATGTAACGATAATGAAATTTGAGAATACAAGAATTTTAGAATTTAAGTGCACATTCTCTATTCCAGGGTAATGTCAGCAAGATGGCAAAATAGAAAGACTCATTCCCTCCTTCCTCTCACAAAAACACTGATTTAACAACAATACACAGACCAATTCCTTTTTTGATAAATCTGGAAGCTCCTACATGCCAGGCAAAGTTGAAACCACCTTCATCAAACTGGTAGAAAAATTTATTGCACCTGCTCACCATAGTCCCTCTGCTCCAGCACAGCTCCACATAATTGGGAGAAAGCTCTCAGCTCTTGGCTTCTCCTTGGAGTGAGAAAGAGAAGACTGGGCCATCTATCCAATGTTCTAGCTTTCTAGGATGCTTTCTGAGAGACTGGCTTCTGTCTCACCTGTCTCCTAAGAACCCAGCATACCCTAGATGCCTGAGAGCTGCTAAGAACAAAATGAGTTGGGTGTCATGCTGCTGCTCCAGAGGACCCATGGTAGAGCAGACAGAGGCCAACACAGCTGAGCAACTTGTCTCTATGGGGGAGAAAGAAAAATGTATGTGTTTAGTGTTTTAGCTTTTCAGAAGGTAGCCCAAGGGACTGGTTTCTGTCTTGCCTGTTTCAGAGCATGAAAGGGACCTGGCATACTCTAGATGCCTGGGAGCCACTGAGTTAGGTGGCATGCTGCAGCATTAGAGTACCTGCAGTATGTCAGACAGTTGAGGGAGCAAGAGATTAGAGTGCCTAGAAAAAAGAAAATGGCAAATCCTTCTAAATAGAAATATACATGCACAAGTCCAGAAAAGACACATGCACAGAAAAGAACTGAAAGACCACTATAATCTTTAGGCTGGCTGATTGGTGAAGGCTTTTTGCTGTACAAAGCCAGTCCACAAAATTGGGGGATGTGGCTGTTTTTCCAAATGTGTGGATAATAACATAAAGTTATAAGGAACATGAAGAAACAGGGGGAAATGGTCCAATCAAAGAAAAAGAAAATAAATCTCCAGCAATTGATCCTAAAGAAATGGAGGTATATAAATTACCTGACAAAGAATTCAAAAGAACAATCATAAAGATGTTCAACAAGCTCAGGAGAATAATGCATGAATAAAACAAGAATTTCAACAAAGAGATAGAGTACATAAAAAATAGTAAATTGGAAAAATTGAAACTGGAAACTACAATAAATTAACCTAACAATTTACTAGAGGGGTTCAACAAACTCCTTTTTTGACCAAACAAAAGAAATAATCAGAAAACTCTCAGACAGGTCATTTGACATTCCTCCATTTTACATGGAGGAAATTTTTACAATGGAAAAGAGTGAAGAAAACCTAAAGGACATTCAAAACCCCACCAAGCAGACCAAATATACATTATGAGAGTAACAGAAGGAGAGTAAAGACAGAAAAGGGTAGAAAGATTATTTAAATAAATAATAGTTGAGACCTTCCTAAATCTGGGGCAGGAAATGTACATTCAGATTCAAGATGCCCAACTATCTCAAATAAGATAAACCCAAAGAAGTTCACATCAAGACAGATAATAATTAATTTGTCAAAGTCAAAGATAAAGAAAGAATTTTGAAATTTAACATCAGTTAACATCATACTTAATGGTGAGAAACTGAAAGCTTTTTCTCTAAGATAAGAAATAAGGCAAGGATGTTCCCTTTCACCTCCTCTAATATAGTACTAAAATTTCTAGTCAGATCCCTATTAAATGCCAAATAATTTTGAAAAAAAATAACAAATCTGGAGGTCTCATACTTCCTTATTTTAAAACATGTTTAAAAACTCCAGTAGTCGGGCTGGCCTGGTGGCGCACTGGAGGGTTCGGATCCCATGTGGAGACCGGTTCCCGCTCACTGGCTGAGCGCGGTGCGGGCGCAACACCGAGGGTTGCGATCCCATTGCCGGTCCCCGGTAAGGGCGCGACACCGAGGGTTGCAATCCCGTTACTGGTCAGTAAAAAAGACAAAAAAAAAAAAAACTCCAGTAGTCAAATTGTATGGTATTGGCATAAACATATACATATAAGTCTATGGAACAGAATAGAAAGCCTAGAAATAAATACATGCATAAACTATCAACTGATCTTTGACAGGGGTGCCAAGAATATGCAATGGAGAAAAGATAGTCTCTTCAGGAAATGAGTGAAACCCCATCCACATGGGAAAACTTGATCTCCACATGCAAAAGAATGAAATTGGACCCTTATCTTTCACCATACACAAATCTCAATTCAAAATGAAAGAAAGGCTTTAATGCAACACCAGAAACTGTAAAACCCCTAGAACACAGGGGAAAATCTTCTTGACATTGGTCTTGGCATCAATTTCTTGGATATGATGCAAAAAATACAGGAAACAAAAGCAAAAATAGACAAGTTAGACAACATCAAATTAAAAAAGCTCTTCACAAGAGAGTACATAATCAACAGAATGAATAGACAATCTTCTGAATAGGAGAAAATACTTGCAAGCCATATGTTTGCTAAGGAGTTAATATCCAAAATATAGAAAAGGATCTTCTACAACTCAATAGTGAAAAACATATCCAATTAAAAAGTGGGCAAAGGACTTGAATAGGCATTTCTCCAAAAAAAATATATGAATTGCCAACAGGTATATGAAAAGATGTTCAACATTACTAATCATGAGTGAAATGCAAATCAAAACTATCGTGAGGTATCACCTCACACCCATTAGGATGAAGATTATAAAAAAAAAAAAAACAAATACAAAATAGCAATTGTTGGTTCAGATGTGGAGAAATTGGAACACTTTTGCACTGTCCGTAGAAACTATCATATAATCTAGCAATCCCACTTCTAGGTGTT
>NW_007739683.1:27381-28200 GCF_000696425.1 Galeopterus variegatus
GGGGGCAACACTGAGGGTTGCGATCCGTTGCCGGACATGGAAAAAGACAAAAAAAAAATAAATTAATTAAGAAAAAAAACAACTCTCGATTCCATCCTGATACACCAAAGAATGTTAGTTTACACACCCTCTTTATAACTCTTTCACAATGAAGGTCAAAGCCATGAGGAACATAAGGTAGGATAAATCTCCAGGATTTGCTGTTCTATCTGCTGATTCTTGAAGCCACTTAAATAACTGCAGAAACTGAAAACATAGTAACAAAGAATTTCCACAATGATTTAAAGTTGCCACACTCCTTCTAACTCATGCTCCAACCACACTGGCTGCTTTTTAATTCTCTAAGTGACAACTTCTGGCCTTGGAATGTTTTCATGTAATCCCTCTGCGTGGATAGCTTTTACCACCATTCCTGGCTCCTGCTCCTTCATCTGGCCTGGTCTCAGGCTAAGTGTGGCAGAGAAGAAAAGATCTCATATGATAATCCACTCTGCATTGCCTTGCTGTTACTCTCTCATTTCATTTTGTTGGTTTTCTTATCACAGTTTGCAGTTATGTGTTTATTATGTAGTGTATTTATTTCTATAACCAGGCTGTAAGCTTCATAAAGGTCAGATATGGCCTTTTTAAAAAATTTTAGAATTTTATTTATTAACATTTGCATTTATGATATTTTTAGGTAAGACTCAGCTGAAGGCAATAAAAAACAGAAATATTTTCAATTAAAAACCATCTTGGTAAATTAAGTAGACAAAAGAAAAAAAAATACCCAGTTATGTGATTTGTTCTTTTGTGTTTGGCTAGAAAAAATAAAAGAAA
>NW_007739683.1:28613-30905 GCF_000696425.1 Galeopterus variegatus
ACTTTCGTGGCAGCCACAGTTATTGTGGTGGCTGCGGTGGGCCACCCACATGGAAGTGATGTTTTTGGCATGCTCTTTAGCACTGGGAATGTGCCAGGTTGTGGGAGGGGGTTCCAGTCCCTTTCTCCATGCCTTGGCTCCTCAAGCAGACCCTGAGGCATTGTTGCAGTGTGCCTTGTTGAGGGAGGGGGGTCCAGTCCCCTTCTTCATGCCCCAGGCCCCCAAGTGGGGCCACAAGGTTCTGGCACAGTGCGCTTGATTGTAGGCAGGGAGTCTGGTCCCCTTCTCCATGCCTTGCTCCCCTGGCAGGCCCTGAGGTGCTGGCATGGTGTGCCTGGTTGTGGAAGGGGGTCTGGCCCCCTTCTCCATGCCCCGATCCCCCAGGTGGGGCCACGAGGCACTGGCAGTGTGCCTGGTTGTGGGAGAGGGCGTCCCATCCCAGGCTCCATATCCCAGGCCCCCAGACAGGGTCCCAAGGTGCTGGTGGTGTTCCTGGATGTGGAAGTGTGGTCCAGTCCCCTTCTCAATGCCTCAGGTCCCCAGGTGGGCCCCAAGGGCTGACGTGGTGTGCCTTGATGTGGGAGTGGGGTCTGGTCCCCAAATCCAAGCCTCCAGATCCCAGGCAGGCTCCAAGGTGCTGGTAGTGTGCCTGGGCTAGAACTAATTTGTTGTCCTTTGCTTACTTCTAAAATGGGGGAACTTCCTGTGGGAACCAGTACTTGAGCTGTGTGATTGAGTTAAATTTCTGCTTTGCTGCTGATTTCCTAGGGAAGGCTTTTTGTGCAGCTCAGGGTTTAATGGTTGACTTTATAGGTACTTCTTGCTCTTCAGAGACTCAGTACACCTGGATTGTGTAGAAACTCTGATCTGGGCCTGAGTCTTTTCATTAAACTGCACCCCATGGAATTCTGCATTTCCAGCCAGTCTCCTCTGAGTGGTCCTGTGCTGATTGGCATGGGGGGTGGGGGTCGGCTGTCCTTGCTGTATCCCAGTGTTCTCCTAGTGGGCCTGTCTTCCCCACCACCCATGCTCCAAACACTTCCCATGGGACGGGCCCTGTGCTGGTCCCTTGTGATGACTTGCTGGCCTCTGAATGGCTCCCTTTTTTTCGGTTCTGGCTCCTTGCTCCTGTGTGGGTCCATGGGAACTCTATTAGTGATCTTACTATCCTGGGGTCCCCCAAGGCCCTCTCCTCCCCTGCCGCCTTCAAGCAACTCTATCTGAAGGGCACAGCTGTGGCTTCTGCCGCCTCCTGCTCCATGCACTCAGCAGTTCTAGCCTTAAAGCGACCACAGCCCGAATCCCTCAGAGCAGTTTTTTCTTTCTCTTGTCATGGTTTCTCCTGCCTTCATGAACTCCGTGGGTTTCTCTTCCTCTTCCCCTGAACTCTAGCGGCCCCAGCTTGGCTGATGTTACATTTTTATAGTTGTAAATTAGTTGATTTGTGGGAGAGAGCAATACTGCAGACCGTCTATTCCACCATCTTGACCAGAACTCTTCAGATATGGCCTATTGCTGTTGGTGTTCATGTCTGAATTCCCCACATGTGAAACCAAACAATGCTTTTCAAACTTCAGTGTGAGTAAGAATTCCCTGGGGTTTTTGTTATAATATACATTCTGGTTCTGATTTAGTAGGTCATGGATGAAGCCTCAAATTCTTCATTACTCACAGACTCCAAGTGGAAGTAGATGTTGTTGGTCTGCTACTTCAAGGGCTGCAAATTGAGTAGCAAGGGCATTGAATCTAGTGCATTGAAGTGAATAAACACGTACATGTGGATTGAATTATGAGAGAAAATAAATGACAAAAAAAGGAAACTACAACCAATTCAAACTTTAATAATATAATCAAGACAGTTGATGATTTTCATTATTAGGACATTTACCAGTTATTCATTACTAACATAATCTTGGCCAGAATTTTTTTCCATTAACAGCATATGTTCTGTAGCTCCCAAGCAACTATATTACTTAAACTTACAAATGATTCAGCAGAAATTATCTTTATGGTAGTTTGAATAGAATAACAATTTGGAGAACTATATACTGTTTTTGTTGCTCTCTTAAATCAGGGAGTACAATTAGCTGATCTAAATTTTGGCAACAACTAAAATTTAATTTAAAAGCTTTCAAGGGTTAATCTTTATCTGGCTTCAAGAGAAAACACTTTGTCAAAACGAAGATTACCTATTTTGACAATGATTCCTGGATGAATAAGTGCCTATTATGTGCCAGAAAATGTTAGTGGTTAAAATTACACAGATTAATAGAGCATGGTTTGTGACTTTCA
>NW_007739683.1:31197-34740 GCF_000696425.1 Galeopterus variegatus
GCTCCCGCTGAGGGTTCGGATCCCACATACAGACTGATTCCCGCTCACTGGCTGAGCAAGGTGCGGGTGCGACGCTGAGGGCTGCAATCCCGTTGCCAGTCCCGGTCCGGTACGGGCGCGACACTGAGGGTTGCAATCCGTTGCCGGACACGAAAAAAAGACAAAAAGGAAAAAAAATAAAATAAAATAAAAATAAAATAAAAGCTTTCAAGGGTTAATCTTTATCCGGCTTCAAGAGAAAACACTTTGTCAAAACGAAGATTACCTATTTTGACAATGATTCCTGGATGAATAAGTGCCTATTATATGCCAGAAAATGTTAGTGGTTAAAATTACACAGATTAATAGAGCATGGTTTGTGACTTTCANTGCCAGAAAATGTTAGTGGTTAAAATTACACAGATTAATAGAGCATGGTTTGTGACTTTCACAATGTTTTACTGTCAAAAGAAGGGAGGCATAAAGCAATCACAACCTTTACAACAGTATGAATAAGTCACCCTGGAATATACAGGGAAAGAAGAATTTACCTGTTATTGAGAGGTCAAGAACTTTGTGAAAGAGGTTATATTTAACTTGAGTTATCTTAAAAATTTGAGTCATTCTTAAAAATAACTAGACAGGGTTTTGGAATTTCCATGCCACATAGGAAAAAAAACATATAAAAACAGAAAACGAAGTCATAAAGACCAGGGTGCATTGTATAACCAAAAGGTCTGGTGATTGCAGGAGTGGGGCTATCGAAAAGATTGGTAAGTCTCCAACCATAAAGAATCTTGGTTTACGTGAAGGGTTTTGGACCTTATTTTTAAACTCGGCAGTTTTCAGTATGCGTTTCTCTGTAGCACATATGACAGGTGATATTTATATACATGACACAACCCCATGGGCACAGCCAGGGTTAGTGTAATTCCTTGCACTCCATATATGTTGGTTCTTTTCTTTTGTATAGGGTAAGAAATCATTTTTAAAAATAAACAAGAGAAAATGGGATTATCACAGCTTTTATTCTCCCCAAATTGATTTAATGAAGTAAGCCACTTGAAAAAATTTTCACGAGATGCCTCTGGACCTAACATATCCCATCACTGTGCTGATAACACAACTGTGAACTAGAACTGTTGCTGTGTAGAAGAGAAGAATCCGCTAAGTATTTTAGGCAGCATTGTGTATGATCACATGTCTTCAAGAAAAGAGCACTTTGGTGGCTGTGAGGAACATAAATTGGAGAGTAGATTGAGTGGAGTGAAAATCTTCTTACAGTGTTTCTCAACATAAGTGGGACACATTTCCTTGGGGTTACATGGCAGAAACGAGGAACTGGCTGGCTCAGCTCCTATTTCCAATTATGTTCTCTTTTTTCTTCCTTCACTATAGTGAATGAGTAAAATAATATCCACTTAAATTGTCCCTCTTGCAATGAGGGGCGGACATGTGATTGATCAGGCCAATAACATGTTAGCATTAGTCTGCCCAAGACGTAAGAGATTGCTTTCTTGATTAAGGAGACTTGCCGATGGTGCCTCCCTTTGCCCCCTTCTTTTTGTCTTGAATAAGAAGGTAATTCCTAGAGTGGCATAACCACTCTGTGTCCCTAATTTCCAAAAAATTTGCACACAGCTGATATCCTTAAGCTGTCTACAGCAGCTCTCTTCCAGAATTCTTATGTTAAAAAACAAATAAAAACCCCTGTTTATTTAAGCCATTGCATGTTAAATTTTTTGTTCCTTGCTTGTAATAGGGGATATTTCTGAAGATCATAGTGGGAATTTTTTAAACTATATGCAACTCCCATTTGTGGGTGTTTGGATATATTTCTTCTCTACCCCAGTGAGCCATCTCCTTATTGAGAATCATTGCTTTAGTGATCCACTGTTATTGATGGGAGCATGTTGTATCTTTCAGTTGTGAGGGGATAGAAAAAAATGGATCAGAAACCACTTGTTGCAAGGTTACTAATATAGTTCAGGTAAAATTGAAAAAGGACAATTCTGTGGCAATAGCAGTAAGGATGAAGAGAAGGGAAATGGAGAGAAGCAATAATATTGAAAGGAATAAAATAATACAGTATTTGGTTTGGAAAATAGAGATTTAAGGTATTTAAGATATTAAGATATTTGTATTATCAAGAGACAATGTTCAGTACTCTTTGGGAAAGCCTAAAGCTCATGAAAGATATTAAGCACTGAGATGCTGATATGAAAATCTTCATTCTTTAGATTGTGAGAGTCAAGTTTATAGTCTGTGGTTCAAAAAACTTCCAAATGATTAAACAATTTTGTTTCACTACATTTTTTAAATTGAATATGTTGACACTTATGGATGCTCACCTTGCCAATAAAGAATTTTGAAGCTGGATTCAAACATGGAAAAACTGAGTTTACTTATCATATATGTAACGTCTATGGTATAATGGGAGTGGACTCAATAATTTATTTGGGTAAAAGAGCTATTTTTGTCCTATCTGCACTTTATTGCTTTGTTCTATGAAATGTATAAGCTGGATTCATACATTTATTCATACATCCATTTAACAGATAAGTTTATAGTTGGATAGTTAATATAAATACTAACCAAGTAATCACATAATAAATATAAAATCACAACTGTGATAATCATGAGGGAGGTGACTTGGAAACATGGTTTTATAATGAGAGCCTATATTCAGTTATTTGACTTCAAAAGGATGTAAGATAGTGTTTTCTGAGAAATTAAAAAAAATTGCTTGAGATCTGAGAGATGGATAAGTGTTAACTTGACAAAGACGTGGGTGTGGTGAGTTCTAGGCATAGAAAACATCCTTGCAAATGTCTTGTAGTGGGAGAGTGCAGAAAACTGAGAGAAACACAGAGAGACACAAGACATGCCACACAGTTAAGGCTGGAGAAGTTACTAATGGCCAGATGGTTCAGGATTTGTGGTTCATTTGTGGAAATTCATCAAGATTGAATTTCCTTCATGCTCTTTCCCTTACTCATAACTTATGAGAAACAACATCTAGATAATATTGAGCTTCTACTATTTGCAAAGTACATATATATTACTTAAAAGAACATAAACAGGAAGAAAAAAATTTTATTTATTTTAGTGATCATATTGATAGGTCATGGGAATCAACTAAACTCCTAAAATAAGTGTTAGTAATATTAAAAAGTCAAAATAAAATTTAAAATAGCAAAAACAAGAAAAAGACATCTATGCCCTGGTTGAAATGAGGAACAAAGCAAAGATTATCACACTAACACATCTGGAAGTATAGTCAAGAAATGAATAAAGGAAGAGTAAATTAATTTTGCCAGAAGTTGGGAAATCTACTTCTACACCCTGAGATTAAGTAGCAGGAACACTGGTTTTTTGCTCCTATATTTTGGTGAGTGGAAATGAAAAATACTGTAATGTACGCATTAAATATTAGCAAATTGACTTGAAAAATGTTGTATCACACAACATTCTAGGAAGGAAATACTGCACATGCCAGCCTTTTAAACCAGCTTGACTTAAATGGAATAAGAGATTTCAGAAAATAGAAGAGGAAATAGTGAT
>NW_007739684.1:0-850 GCF_000696425.1 Galeopterus variegatus
AAAAAAAAGAAAGAGCATATCTTTACAATTTAGTGCTAGGCAAAAAGTTTGTAGACTTGACACTAAAAGCATAATCCACAAACGGGAAAATCAACAAATTAGACTTGATCAAAATTAAAAACTTTTGTTCTGCAAAGGACTTTGTTAAGAGGATGACAAGACAAGGTACAGACCAAGATAAAATATTTGCAAGCCACTTATCTGACAACAGATAAAGAATATATAATAAATGTTCAAAACTCAACAGTAAAATAATCATTTAGGAAATGGGCAAAAAGGCATGAAGAGACATTTCACCAAGGAGGATATACAAATGACAAGCACATAAAAAGATGTTTGACATTATTAGCCATTGAGAAAATAAAAATTAAAAAAAGTGTGATATGACTATACACAGAATAACTAAAATAAAAAATAATGACAAAACCCAATGCTGGCAAGGATGTGGAGAAACTGGGTCACTCATATATTGCTGGTGGGATGTTTCCTGAGTAAATAACATGCAACTCTCATAGGACCTAGCAATTGCCCCTCTTAACATTTATCCCAGAGAAAAAAGAAATCTATGTTCACACAAGAACCTGTGCATAAATGCTTATAGTAGCTTTATTCATCATACGTCAAAATGGAAGCTGACCCAGACCTCCTTTAATGGGTGAATGTTTAAACAAAATGTGGCACATTGTCAAGTACTACTCATCAATGAGAAGGCATGAGCTATTGATAAACACAACCATCTAGAGAATCTCCAGAGAAATATGCCGAGTGAAAAATGGCAATTCTAAATGGTTACGTATTATGTAATTTTATTTATATAACACTCAAGAAATGACAAAAATATAGAAATTGA
>NW_007739684.1:2340-2975 GCF_000696425.1 Galeopterus variegatus
GAACTTTAGCTTCATTTTGTTGAGAAATAACCATAAGTGATTAACAGCAGAGACCTTTCTGGGCTCAGGGTGACTCATTCTAATACTGGTTAGACTATTCACTAGCGGTGTGACATTGTGCAGTTTACTTTACCTCTCTGTCCCTTTCTTTCCTCATCTGAAAAATAAAAATAAATATTTTCTCAGAGGGTTGATATGAGAGTCAAATGAAGTAATATTTGAAAAGCATGTAGAATTCTGCTCTCAACAGTGTTTATTAAATAAATTCATACTTTGGACTTAGATCATTGCTTCTGACTCTAGCTTATGAAAGGAAACAGTGAAAATAAATACCCTCTCACTTTTTAGTAACTTCTAGTCTGACGCATTTACAGATTTATATGCCTAGCTGCAAATGATTACAAAGAATTTGAGTACTTTTATAAGAAAAAAATGAAATTAAAGTAATATCTCCTTTAAAACCTATGATGTGAGTGATTCAATTTGTCAAAATGTTGTCCTTTAACATTTAGCAATTTGGTTTGTCTTTCTAATGTCAATCCACACATTTCAAGTTGAAACCTCACAGGCTATATTTTATTATAATTATTTTGTCCATGTCAGGAATGTGGATACTTGGATGTGATCCATCCACT
>NW_007739684.1:3136-3928 GCF_000696425.1 Galeopterus variegatus
AGGCCATATAATATAATATTTTTTATAATATAATTTCCTTTTTACTTGGCTGTCCTCCTCGTAGGTAATGAGGTCTCATTGGGTCTCAGTGGCCCAGATCATTTCTATTTTTGTATGCCTACTGCTCAGCAGAGTGTGTGGTATGTAGTACATACTCCATAAACATTTGTTAAATGAATGATTTTATGAATTGATAATAAAAGGTGTAGACTAGAAATGGAGCAAGAGTAAACTCTCCATTTAATAAAAGTACATTTCAGAATCAATCGGTCCCAGGTGTAACAGAAGATCATGGCATTAGCAAGCAGTCAAGGTGTAGTGGTAACTGGTGGTGTAGGTCATTAGGAAGAAAATTGAGGTGTTAGCAAAGTTTTGAAGGAAGCTGTCAGGAAAGAACATTACACACAATTAATTTATTTAATTATAAAAGCAACAGGACAACTTTCTCAATCTGAAACGCCCAAGAATTTCTGTTTGAAAAAAACTGCTTGGCAATACTTTCCTGCCATTTAGGATTTTAATCAAAATAAAGAATTTCAAATAAGGAGCCAGCAAAAGTACTGACTGATGGAAACATTGAATATATATATCCGTGTGTGTGTATTGATTCAAATATAAATACCAAATTAATGATCAACAACTATAAAAATTATGCTAGAGAATATATATAATGAACCTAAAAAAATAAAAATACAATTATGAAAAAATAACAAATTTAAAAGGTGGCAGAGGAAGTTTTAAAAAAGTTTTAGAGTCATTATTCATATAACTGTGTAAATCAAAACTGTAAAA
>NW_007739684.1:4058-5941 GCF_000696425.1 Galeopterus variegatus
TCCTGCCATTTAGGATTTTAATCAAAATAAAGAATTTCAAATAAGGAGCCAGCAAAAGTACCGACTGATGGAAACATTGAATATATATATCCGTGTGTGTGTATTGATTCAAATATAAATACCAAATTAATGATCAACAACTATGAAAATTATGCTAGAGAATATATATAATAAACCTAAAAAAATAAAAATACAATTATGAAAAAATAACAATTTTAAAAGGTGGCAGAGGAAGTTTAAAAAAAGTTTTAGAGTCATTATTCATATAACTGTGTAAATCAAAACTGTAAAACTGTGGGTTAAAAAATGACTACAGGTTCTTAATGTTATATATAATCTTTTCCACATTTTAGAGAGATTGAGAGGAACAATTTATTTTGGGGTATAATCATTTATTTGCAGTTCACGCAAATTTCTTTTCAGTTTATGTCTTCTGTTAAATTTAACAAAATATTTAAAAACCATCTATAAAATAACATTTCCTTAGAGTATTTCTCTTTCCTCACCCATCGATACTTTCATCCATTTATCCATGCAGGTTTATAGGAAGATACTGAGAGTGATGTTCATGCAATGTTACTTATGCTATTTCTGCATGGTTGGATTTGAAGCTATTTCTAAAATTCCTATTTTTATATTTTCATAGATTACTTATTTTTTAATGAGCATTATTGTTTTAGAATAAAATAGTGTACTGACACTTATTTGTTTAAATTTTATTTTTTAAATTTACTGAGTCTACTGATTCAAGTGCTAATCTCTTCCAGAAACACCCTCTTGGACACACTCAGAAATGGAATTGGTAAAGGGACACGAAAATCAAATACATTGTATATTGATAAATTAATAACAATAATAATAATAAAAACATTTTACCAGTTATCTGGGCATCTCTTATCCTAGTCAAGATGACATACAAAATTGACCATCACGACTGGTAGTGATATGCATAATCAATTTCTTCCTTATGCTCTTTTTACTTTTGAGTTTAAAAAATTAAATTTTCCTCAAAGGGAAATTTTTTAGCAGCTTATTCTGCAAGCTGTATGCAGAAAGACAGAAAGAAGAACTCTGATTTATCCAGAAAATGAACATTAGAATAGAAAACATACAGGAAACACAGAACATAGACCTTCTACTTTCCTGCTTGTCTCCTCGTTGGCTGAATCCAAAACAGCTAACTTCTAGTAATAGCAGCTTGGGTAACTGGATGTCCTCTTTAATTTATACTCCCTCTTTTAAGTGGTATTTTTGTGGAGTCTAAGAGAAATACAGAGTTAGAAGAAAGTGACTTAGAACCAAAGCCAAAGGGAAACCATAAAAGTAAATACACTTTGTTAAACTTCGTCTGTCGCAAAGGAATAAAACAATGCTTGCAAACTCTGCAGTGATTGAGGGACACCCGACTTTCTGCTGAGCCAGGCATTTCTCTCGGCTATTAAATATTGTCATGTATCTCTGTGCTCTTTTTCTTGCCTCTAAATGAAGCTTCCCCCACTCCCTTTAGATTCATTTATTAGGCAGTGAGATGTTATTTTATTTTTTTTCCTTTGGAAGAAGTGACTAATATACTTGCACAGGCCAGCTTCTGTGCTAACTGGGTTTATTTGTCTGTGTCAATGCAAACTTACAAAGGCTTCCTCCTGAAAAGGCAAAATTTTCTATAGATAGGTGAGGGGAAAGGACACTTACTTGCAAAATTACTGCCTATTACAAATTTGAACAGCATAGACTGTCTAAGGCAAAGTTTAACAACTAACTTTGGGTCAGAGCTACTGACAACCTTCATTCTTAAGGACATCAATTTATGTGGAGTATAAAATAATACCAAAGGAACTTGTCGATTTTAATTGGGAATTTTAAAAAAAGAAGAATCAGGTCAC
>NW_007739684.1:6814-15998 GCF_000696425.1 Galeopterus variegatus
AAACAAATTCTGCTCTAGAGCTTTGAGAATAGAATGCAGTTCTTCCAACACCTTGACTTTAGCCCAGTGAAACCCAAGTCAGACCCCTGACCAACAGAGCTGCAACATAATAAAGTGGTGTAACTTTAAACCACCAAGTTAGTGGTAGAGTGTAATTTGTTATGGCAGCAACAGAAAACTAATACAATATTTTTTATTATTTCTGTGAGATCATGTCCTTTTACTTTTAATTTAAAATGTTCTCTTTTCTATGTATGAAATAATAGAAAATGGTAGTGTGTGTGCGTGTGTGTTGGGGGTTGATATTTCTGGTTTATTTCTTCCTTGCTAAAATACAATTATCTTAAGTTAGCACTCTAATCCTCCCCTTCCATTCCCTGTGCCCGACATCTCTTCCTCCTTTTTCCCCTCCTTCCTCTTTTTAAAGTGTCATGGAATCTAATTGTTGGCATATAGGATAAAGTCCCTGCTGTTTGTGCATGCATGCATTCTGTGCATGGCCTTTCTGGTCCTGTCCACCTCTCCAGTTGCATATCTTCCCCCTTCACCCCTCATCCCCACAACTCTTTATTCTTCAGTGCAGTGGGTCCCAAACTTCCTAGTGATCGTAATTCTTCGGGGCCTTGTGAAGGTGTACAATTTCTCTCCGCGTCATGCACCTCATAAATCAGCATCTCCCAGGAAGGAGTCTGAAAATCTGTATATATATATATATATATATATATATATATATAGAGAGAGAGAGAGAGAGAGAGAGAGAGAGAGAGAGAGAGAGCAAGGAATATAGTCATTTGTAAAGTATGAGAAATGTCATTCTATGAGCAGCACCAAACTTAATACTCGCTGTATGTGCTCTGTCCCCCTTCCCTCTGCCCATTCGTGCCTCAAATCAGGTGTCCTTCTGCCTAGATCCCCTCCCTCCACTCCCTGTCCCCACTCTGGTCCCCTCCCTGACCTTGCCTGGCCAGCTCCTGGTCATATTTCAACTGATGTTATTTGATTCAGATTCTCACTTGCTGTGAAAGAGTCCCCTAGCCAACCCTCCTTCCTTAAGTCACATGTAACATTCAGCATGAATGACGATGACTGCATTTACCAAATTGCATTTCATCATCTGTCCATCTGTCTGTCTTCATCAGCAAGATTTTGTCCCTGAATGTAGAGATTGTGCCTTCTTCATCTCCCCCTCCCATGAAGGCCCAGCACAGTGATGGAGAGATGCTAAATACATGCTCCTAAAAGGAATGAGTGGAAAAATGGACACACAAGTGAATTAAATACCAGAGACATAACATCACAAGGTCATTCTCTACTTACTTTCTTTAAAGCACCATCTTCATTTTCAGTTAATTGCCTTGGAGACCCAATTTTAAAAGCCTGTCACAAATGTCTACATGAAAAGTGAAATCTGGTATATGGTGTTTCCGTGTTAGAAAGAAAGAAGTCACTTTATGTCAACCTTTCCTACAAAATATATTTCACTTATCACTAAAAACTTCTCACTGCTCCATGGACAGTGCCCTGGTCCAAGCTTCCGTCATTTCTGTGGCCTTCCAGTAGTTCCTCGAATATGACAACTACAAGGGTTTTTGACCTCCATCCTAGAAAATCTTTACATATCGTGGTAAGATAAAACCCAGAGAGGCTTAGCCTGAGCAACCTATCTAAAATATGGCTCCTATCACAAGCTATTTACCCTGCTTCATTCTTTCTTTTCTCTACAGTAATTACACAAGATGCATATCATGTATTTATTTTTAATCTGTCTTTCTAATCAGAGTATAACTTTTATAAAGGCAGAAATGTTTTTATTTTATTCATTGTTCTATCCCCAATGTTTAGAATAGTTCAACATGTTCAATACCAGTACAAGATTCAATCTGTTGAATGTGGAATATGGGTGTGGGAGAATATTCCACTAGAATCAAGCAGCCTGGACATTATACAACACAAGGTATATTACATGCATATGCTCATCCTGCCCAGGGCACATCAGATATCTTAGAGTGGCATTTTAAATGCACCTCAATTTATGCCTACAATCGCTAAGATACAAGAATTTGATGAATATTTTTTTTCACTTTTATACAGCTGTTACCTAGGAAAGCATTTCAGGTTTTCCCTGATTTTGTTGTTGTTGTTCTTTTTTCCCTTATTAAAGTGCCCCCCTGGTTTACAGTCCACTGCAGCCTGAAGCAATAAGGCTGTTTTGCTCGTGAATGATGGTGTTCCTGGTTATAGGGCCAGTTTAGCTTTTTCTGTTCCTCTAATGATGCTGCTGAGGTCCAATTAAAAATAAAAGAAACAGAGTTAGAGTGTGCCCAGAGCCAGTGGCAGCCACAGAAACCATGTTTACTTTTGCAGGAGAGCCACTTGCTCCTTGCCCAGCCTCGTCCAGGATGTCCTCTTGTTTTCGAATTCCTAAAGTGGGAGTGCTGCCCATCTGTATAATCTGTTGATTCTGGGATTTTTTTTTTACAGCATGGTAACTCTGTGATATCAAGTCCGGAACTTTTCTTTGTTAGCTTTGGGCATCACTGTCTGTATTATCTTCCTGTGTAGGAGAAGCTTGCTTCATTTTTCTGATGCCCTGGAGGGATTTCTGAACTCTGATCAGGTTTTCCTTCTTCACCTTGAAGACTTTTTTTTTCCTTCTAGACTATAAGTGTAGCAACTGTAGTTTTATCTTTCATACACTGATTTCAATTCTTTGTTTTCTCCAGTTTTTTTTTTTTCCTGTCTTTGATGTCTCGAGTGTTTCCTTATTGCAAGAATAAAAAATATACTCCAGGCAGTATGCTAGGCTCCATGACTTTTTGATTTGAGTTAGATTTTTGTTGCCTGACTGACCTACTCTGTACATATCATGCCACTGATGACATTGTAGTCAACATGGTGTAGGTATCTTGTTCATTTTCTGGGCAGAAACAGCTGTTGGATGGCATATTTGATGGCTTTTCAGAGAATCAGACCTGCCTTTGAAATTATATTTTAAAAGCTCTTAGATGTCTGGGCCCACATTTCTTTGGCTGAAAAGGGAATAAAAGCAAAGAAAGGATATGTTGGAGATATCAAAGGGCATCTTTTCTTTCTTCCCTTGCCCATCCCTTCCATCTCCAAGTGCATTGTCCACAAGGGACATGATAAGGGTATGTGCTTTGAACTCACACGGCTGGAACGAGGAAGAAGGGAACATGATCTTATGTGAGAAACTGGTTATCACAGGATGTCGGCTGGATGAGTTTGTGCTATCAGAAAATTCCAAAGTCTGAGTATGCTAATTTAAGGTGACCAACTTGTCCCGGTTTTCCTGAGACTTTCTCAGTTTTAGCACTAAAAATCATGCTTTGGGCAAACTGGGATGATTGGTCACCCTACAGAATCATTCAAACACAACTCTGAGTGCCTGCTATGTGCCCAGCACATTCCTTACAGCAACTCATGGTTTGGCTGGCCAGTCCTTTAGCCTGTCCTCATCTGCATTTGTCTTTCCTGTGTTTACATAAACCTTTAAAGGTTGCCCTTTAGTCAGTGATTTCACATTCCTGCCTAGCCTTGGTTGTCCTGAATGTTTGACCCTCTGTTAATTTGATTTTATTCTCTGATACAACCTTGGGTTTCCATAGATCCAAAATGAAAATGCTGTTTGGAGTGACAACAAAAAATGAAGGTGGGTAAATTCTAGATAAGACAATAACTCGCCCAGAAAAGAAGTCATGAATGTAGGTACAGCAAGGTTGGGCTGTGCCCTGCCATGGCACGCAGAGTATGCCCGCGGATTTTCACAAATGCTGTTGAAATGTCAAAAGCAGGTGTTTTTTTTTTCTTTAGTCTGAGCTTCAAGCTAATATGGGCATTCAGCTAAATCCCTCCCAGGTGCTGAAACAGTATGTGGTTTAGGATTTCAGAGGTAATTATTGCTGAATGCATTGTATAGCTGGTGCACCTGCCAGGTAGATTTTATGAAAGAATGTGCAGGGGTCACCAAAAGAATTTGGAGGACAATTTTGCCATCACAAGACCCATTAGAAAGACTGTTAAGGCCATCAAAAGCCAGGCATGGAGTTGAACATATTCATAAAATGGTTAACAGCACAAATGATGCAGGAGGAACTAAGAGTCCTAGCAAGTTCAGGAAATGGTTCTAGGTCAGAGACAATGCCAGCACTAACCTGAGAAATCCAGGCTCCACGGTATAATTCCTGTCCTGCAATTGACTCACAGTGAATTATCTTGTAGAAAAGCCACATATTTAGATATATAGATCCTGGCTTGCCTAAGCAAGAAAAATATATGTTCTAGTTTTCTAAAAGAAAATTGAGAGGGGGCGGGGAGAGGGAGAGGGAAAAAGACATTTTGTTCAATATGGTCATTTATTCATTAAAAATATGAGTATGTAAATCTCCCAGGCATTCACCTGGCAATTCTCTTAGAATAAAACAGAAAAAAATAACAGCAAAAATAAGACAGTATCCCTGTCTTGATTAAGCTTAAGGTCTAGTGTGACAGTCAGAAATTAATAAAATAATTACCCAGACTAATATAAAATTATAAATGTGACAATGCCATGAAGAAGAGATGCTAGGATTTCTGAAAGCATGTAGTAGATGGATTTGAGCCAGTTGGGAGCTTCCCTAGAAAACTGAAAATTAGGCTGAGATGGATATTGTTCAGACTTAGTACCTAATCTGTGATGGACGCTGCTAACAGCTTTACCTGCATTTTCTCTATTAAGTCTTAGAAAACTAGTTTTGTAGGTAGACATTACCCTTTCAAAACCTCAGCAATCTTATGAGAAATGTTTAATATCCATAGGAGAAATATTGCAACATTAACAATAGTCTTAGGAGAAATATTCTATAATTATCAAAACCTTAGTAGGAATAGCCCATCATTATCAGTACCCTATGGAAAAAGGATCCATTACAGTTCTAGAATGGAGGCTCCCTCAGCTGCCTCTCTTTCATACATCTGTAAATATTTCCTAGAGGTACTGCAAAATTCCAAATCCTGCAAAGAGTAATAACTCAGATATTAGTTGAATGAATTTATTCCCACTATGCAGATTTTTTTAAATATGGCCTAGAAAGGTTAGGTGGTATGTTTAGGGCTGTATAGCTAGTAAGATATCCTGCAAAGAGTAATAACTCAGATATTAGTTGAATGAATTTATTCCCACTATGCAGATTTTTTTTAAATATGGCCTAGAAAGGTTAGGTGGTATGTTTAGGGCTGTATAGCTAGTAAGATGCAAAACCACAATTAGAACCAAGCTCTCTCTTTCCAGACCATGACAAGAAGAGGGAGTGGCATTCTGATCAGAGGGCACAGCAGGTGCCTGATGCATATTCCTACAAAGGACGAGGGTTCGCTGCCTCTCCTATACATCCTTGAAGGGAAGAACCTGCTGTTTCTACCTTTGGGTCATTTGTATTCCCCTGAAAGCAGAATTTAGCGTCTTACACCTTCATGGTCAAGAGACACAGGTAACAGCAGATGGTTGAGAGGGGCTATGGGGCTTTGAGATGCTACCCTCAAGGTCACCTGTCTTGCTGATAGAAGTACAAGTAAACTTGTCCAGCCTCCTGTCTCAAGGATTGAGGTCTCTGGCTCTGGATTGCTTGGGGCTCACACTTTCTCTTGGAAAATCTTGTAAGCATCTTTTGAAATCCACACAGCAGTGAGAAGCTTCGGTCCAGCACAAGCACAAAGGCTGGAAACCTTGAGGCTTCGCCCACACGGATTAAATAAAATGCTTTAAATGATTCTGCAGCTACTTACAAAAAACGATTTACATAAACTGATGTACTATTCGAGGAGGGTAGAGAGGGAGGCTTTAACTTTTATAAAAAAACTTTTTTCCCCCTGTTTCAATAGCGGCAGAGCCTTCAAAGAAGAACTTCTTTTAATAAAACCTGTTTGTGGATTTATTGAGACAGACTCCAATTGACCCTGTCTCAGGTGGCTCTCTGGGGCCTCCCACATCCAGCCGCCCAGCCGTGAGTGCTCACGAGCCTGTGCTCGGATCTGCTGGGAGTCTGTTCTCCATGACTCATGCTTTCTGGGCCCTGAGAGGCTTCCCTTCATTCTGGGATATTTAATTGATGAAAGTATTCAAGGTTTTGCTGAGGATCTGAGTGGTGCTTATAGGTTGTCACCCTGCTTTCCCTTGACGCTAATGAAACTTGGAGGACTCCAGGGCCAACATAAACAATCTGTCTCATACACACACTGTTACACACACACACAGACACACACACACACACACTCAGTCACAAGGAAAAATACTAAGCTCATCAATGTGGCCCAGATGGGAGGGATGGCAAAAGTATAAAATTGCGGGCTTAAATATGGTTGGATATATTTACTTATTTTATTCACCTTGGTCTTACTGTTACTTTTCTGAAGAGGTGAAACACATATATGGCAAATATTTTAAACAGGTTAAAATTCTTTTCAAATTAGGGATAATTCTCCCTCCCTCCATTCCTCTCATGTCACGCAATTTTCCATTTACCCTCCAAAGAGCTAACAACATGATGAATTTCTTCTAAATTCTTCCAGAAATATATGTTGCATGTTCAAACATATATTTCTCATCCTCTAGCCTATACTTTGTTTACATAAATAGTTGAGTGTAGGCATTATTATGCCTCTTGATTTTTACTTAATACTCTCTTTGAGATAGTCTACTTCAATAGTAATAATAATAATAATAAATAATAATAACAGCATCAGTAAACATGCCCTCGTATAGTATGTGTTCTAAACCTGACAGTCTTCTAAATCTTTTCACATAATCCTTACGTATCTTCTGGCACAGGTGCTAGTATCACCCAGCTGGAGAGACAGGGAAAGGGAGGTACAGAACAGAAAAGTGACTTGCATGAAGTTATACAGTAGAAAGTGGAGTTTATTTGAATCCAGCAGTCTAGACTCTGTGCCCCAAACAACTCTGTGACATTACCTTTCAGCATGAAAGTGATGCCTCTCATTTAGATATGCCTTATTCTTTTTAAGAGCTGCATAATATTTTTTGCATGGAAATATCATATTAATGTATACAGTGCATTCTTAATCATGTCATAGGGTTTTTCCTGTAATTTGCTATTGTAAGCATTGTTTTGATCTTTCAATATTTCACCACATATCTCTGTGCTTATGATTTGTACACATATTTGTAATATC
The DNA here is from genome assembly GCF_000696425.1 of Galeopterus variegatus. Taxonomy (NCBI): domain Eukaryota; kingdom Metazoa; phylum Chordata; class Mammalia; order Dermoptera; family Cynocephalidae; genus Galeopterus; species Galeopterus variegatus. The sequence goes on from NW_007739684.1 coordinate 14,003, forward strand.
GATTAATCAATCTGTAGTACTTGATTTACTGTTTTATAAACACCAAAAGCTTATTTTCTTCTTACTGGTGGGAGATATGGAGAGGGCTTACAGAAACATGACATTTGATGGGTCTCTGCTCTTGCGGCCAATTCAAAATGCCCTGATCAAAGTGCAAGCGCTCACTAAAGATTTGTTGAATGAAAGAATTAAGTAGAAAAATGTTGCCATTTAAAAATATTGTCACCTTGCATAACATATTTTTGTTTAAAAGATCTCATTAAATTTAGAAAAATAAAATATTATCTTCATTTTATAGATTAGGAATGTGAGATACAATGACTTACCCAAAGTTACAAAGATAAGTATTTTTTTTAAGCAAAGTTCAGTAACTTTCCCAGTATCAAAAGAACTGATAAGTGACAGAGGAAGACTCAACTCCAGATCTGTCTGTGGCCAAAGCCGGACACTCTACTTCTCCACTGGAAGTTACAATAAATATGATGATGGACACCTTTTTAAGACCTTGAAAATGATATGTATTGGTTGTGCTGACTCCTGAATGCATCTGTATTCCCTAAGATTTTTCTGTCCTTTATTTTCAAGAGTCTTCAATATACCTCTTGAGGAATCTGTCTCAGTTTCTATTATAGTGAGATCTATCATATAGCAAATATTCAGTTGTTTAACAAATAACTACATTTTAAAAAATGACAAACTCACTAGAATTGGCCTCTACTTAATAATCACAAACACTGAGCTTATGAATATTTCATGCTCACTCATTTCTGCTGANTATTTTTGTAATTTATTGAAATATAATTGATTGATTGTACATATCTGTGGGGTACAACATTGAATATCAATACCTGTGTGCAATATGTGATGCTCAAATCAGGATAATTAGCCATATTCAACACTGCACAATGTAATCATTTGTTGCCCTTTATCAATTTCTTGTTAACCCCCCACTACCCTCCCTCTTTCCCACCTCTGATGGCCTCAGTTCTGTTCTGTCCTTTTGAAAGCTCAGCAAATTATTGTGGTTGTTGTATCTTTCTTTCCTTTTTTATTTATTTGTTTATTTTTTTAGCTCCCACTTGTGAGTGAGAACATGCAGTATGTCTCTTTCTGTGCCTGGCTTATTTCACGTAACGTAATTTTAAACACTGAGCTACGTTCATCCATGTTGCTGTGAATGGGAGAATTTCATTCTTTTTATGGCAGAGTAGTAGTTCATTGTGTATATACACCACATTTTCCTTATCCAGGCATCCATCGATGGACATTTAGATTGGTTCTAACTCTTGGCTATTGTAAATAGAACTGCAATAAACATGGGAGTGCAGATATCCCTTCAACATGATGATTGCTATTCTTTTGGTTATATACCTGGTGGTGGGATTGCTGTATTGTATGGGAGTTCTACTTGTAGTTGTTTGAGGAACCTCCATGCTGTTTTCCATAATGGCTGCACTAATTTGCAGTCCCAGCAGAGTTGTCTCTGAACTTCAGCTCTTTGAAATCCAAATTTATACACTATTTCCTCTAGGTCTGACCTCAGCAGGTTGTTGACCCAGGAGTTGCCCCATTTGGTTTCCACCCATATAGGATTCAGGCCAATTTGCAGAAGAAAATATTAGGTATAAGAATCAATAGAAATAAAATGAAATCTAACATGCCTTAAATGCAAATGACATGGGAGATGCAGAGATAAACACCGTGCATTGTGTAACCTCATACTCTAGTGGCAGTCATCCAGGAGGCTCATACTCTTGCTGTTGCCATTTTGCAGATTAGAAAAAGAAAATTGAAGCTAAGCAAAGTTCAGTAACTTTCCCAGTATCAAAAGAACTGATAAGTGACAGAGGAAGACTCAACTCCAGATCTGTCTGTGGCCAAAGCCGGACACTCTACTTCTCCACTGGAAGTTACAATAAATATGATGATGGACACCTTTTTAAGACCTTGAAAATGATATGTATTGGTTGTGCTGACTCCTGAATGCATCTGTATT
>NW_007739684.1:17050-20110 GCF_000696425.1 Galeopterus variegatus
AACTTTATTCAATTTTCTGCAACAACTACCCCATCCACATCATCACCCCAAATACTGACAACATTGTACTTGCTCAGATGTTGGAAACTTTCAGTTTGGGGATCGATTGTTCTTTTCTGTTTTATTCCTTCTCATTTTTGTTTTCTTTTTTGTTCCTTCCTCTCTTTTATTAATCAATGAATGTTAGAGTTGTTATAGGTAATCTAAAGGAGAGGCACACAGTTCAAGGAGTATGCACAATAGGGAACCCAAATGAAGGATGGGAACTAGAGAAGGCATCCTCCACGAAGGAATGTGTAAGCCTGAGTGAGGGGATCAGTAGGAGTTTATCAAGCAGAAGGATGGAACATGCAGGAGGTTACAGGCTTTGGAAGAACCCACAGGAAGAAGCTGGCACTTTCTAGAAATGAGAGGAAAGCCAGTGTGGCCACAGCACAGTGACGAGGAGAACATGAGATGGACAGAGGCCAGATCATGCAGAGCCTTGTAGACCATGATAGAGAGCTTGGACATTCACTCAAGAATAGTCACAGCCATCGAACGTGTGAAACTAGGAAGAGACACGATCTGAGCCATGCTTATAATGATGATTCCAGCTGAGGGGCTGGAGAGAGTGAGAGAGAGATGATTTAGGATATAAATGCAGTAATACAGATAAAGATTACATTGGCATGGAAGCCTGGATCTAAAGAATGAAAGTGAGCTGGAAAGAGAAAGAAGTGAATAGACTTGAGAAGTATTATGGAAGTGAAATATATAGACAAGAGTGACTGATTTGGTGTTGGCAGTAAAAAGAGGAGGATGTCAAGACTAATTTAGAGATGTGTGACTTGGCAAACTGGGGCAATCTTGAGATCTTTTTTGGACTTAGTAACATTATTTAAAAATTCTCTGTCTTCTTTCCTGGGAACTTGCAGCAAGAAGAAAAAAGCAGGTATATGCAGGACCACTTTCAAATTGTCTTTAGTTAATAATTCCAAGACTTGCATCCACATCTTCACAGTGAGGAATGCTTTCTCTGCATTAGCTTTTTTGGGGCTCTATTCTCAGCCTGCTGCAATGCCTGAGCATAGAACAGATGTCTCATCATGAGTCCGTAATAGCAGATGGGAAGTGTTTCTATCTGGATCATAAGAATTTTGTGGGTGGGAGGCTGTTTTCTTGTTGTCTTCCTTCCATCCTTTTTTTTTTTTTCCTAAACTTTTACGTAAGTTTCTTACTTTTAAGTTATTTTAAAGAGTTAGACAATAAAGTTATATAAAAAACAAATATACAAGAATAGCCTGGGGGGGGGGGCAAATAACTGAAAAACAAAACAAAACAAAGCAAAACATCTTAAGGTTCTAGCCCTAGCAAACATTAAAACATACTATAAAACCTCTAAAATTAAACCAGTGTGGTTAGGATACATGAATAAATTAATAGACCAGTAAAACAGAAGAGAAAACCCAGAAAAAGTTACAAATACCTATGGAAATTTATTGTATAATGAAGGTGACTTCTCAAAGCATTGAGGTAAAAAAGGACTTTTTAATAAATGGAGTTAGGACAACTGGGTAGCCATTTGGAAAAAATAAAATCAGATTCATATTTCATGCCATAAACAAGAATAAACTCCAAAGAGATTAGGGACCTAACTGTAAAAAAGTAAAACTATGTAGGTACTAGAATAAAACATGGGTAAACTCCATTTTAATGATGGTATAGAGAGAGGTTTCCTAGACATGACATCAAATCCAAAGGCAATACAAAATAAAGATTAATAAATTTTACTACACAGAACAAAAAATATAAGTGAAGTCAAAGGACAACTGAAAACAAGGAGGAAATATGTACAACAAATGCTACAAAGTGTTGATATAGTTCCATAGATGACATTAATACATAAAAACTCTTTTAACTTGAGGCACAGAAGTCCAAAAATCTGATTATAAAAAATGAGGAAAGACAGAGACAATTCATGCACATAAAAATGATTTTTGAACATATGAAGAACCAATCGCTCATAATTAGACAACTGGAAACCAAAACACTGACATAAAATTCATCACCTATCGGACTGGCAAAAATCAAATAGGCTGACAATAAATTCTTTTGGTGAGGCTGTGAGAAGATAGGAACTCTCGCCCATTGCTGATGGGAATGCCCCGGGGTCTAACCTCTCAGGAAGGGAATTTGGCAAAATCTACAAAAGTACACATGCATATACCTCTTGTCCTGCAGTTCTACTTCCAGGAATCTACCCTGAAAATACATCCCCAACATTGTGAAAACACATATGCACTGTGTTATTCATTGCAGCATTGTTTATAATTGCAAAAATTTGGAAACAACCTAAATGCCCATACATAGGAGAGTCGCTGAACAAACGATGGTGCATCCACAAAATGGAGCATTGTGCAGCTGTAAGAAGAATGAGGAAAAGTTCTACAAACTAATTAGGAGTGATTTCCAGAATACACTGTCAAGTGAAGATAGCAAATTGCAGAAAATTATCTATAGCATATTCTCCTTTGGGCAAGAAAAAGGGGCTATAAGAAAATATACATGCAACTGCTTATTTGTGCAAAAGAAATGCAGGATAGATAAACAAGAAATACAATAAATTGGTCTCCTCCAAGGGGTGAGTAGGAAAAGGGTGTAAAGAGGTGGAGAATGGGAACAGGATAGCAGGAGGGAGAGGCACTTCTCTGAGTTTACTGTATTGTACCATTTTGGCTCTTAGAACCATTGTAATTAAAAGAAAATGTGACAATTAAGCATATAAGCAAAAATAAAATCAAACATAATTAAGCAGGACAGAATAGGGACATGCCCCAGGGAGGCTGCTCATAAATATTGAGACTGGATCAGCACAAGTCACCTCTTTGTCTGGCAGTGAATGAACCCATAATGAGCTAACAACAGCTTAACCACCCTAACAATCAGTGTGCTATGCTTGGAACCTTGCAGTTTACAAAACCTCCACACTTGCACACATGGATGAACAAAGGTGCAGAGAACTGCTATGTGACTTTTCACCCGTAAGGGAACAGTGACTCCACTGCACGTGACCAAAAA
>NW_007739684.1:20922-23268 GCF_000696425.1 Galeopterus variegatus
AAAAACTTCAGAAACTCAGGGATGCATAACAGGAAGCTGATGCAACTTCATGTAGGCCTGTTAGGCCTGAATTACCCTAGATACTCCCCCATGGCTGAATATTCCTCCCCTTAGTTAGGATGGAGAAATACCCTCATCCCAGAACAACATATAAACGCTCCCCTTAGGAATCCATGGGGTGTTCCTCATTTGCGAGGTCACCTACTCACTCTTCTGCATGTACTTTTACTTTACAATAATGTCCTGTTGTTTGAATGTTTCATCTGTCTGTCCCTCTTCCTATTTTTTCCCCCATTGTGCAGGTGCTTGCTATGATGTGGGCTCCTCTCAGTCCTGTGAAAGATTTTTCTTCATTGTTTGACCAAGATCCTGGAACTGACAACCTGTAACAGTATAAGACAGATCAACCAGGATGTGAGGGGAAACCAACAGTCATAAGTGTACCTAACTGTATAACACATGAGTAATATAACCTCATTGAAGGGGCAGAAGAAAAAGAACACTCCTAAATAACTTTGGAAAACAGAATTTTGACTGGATACTGTAAGGCTCAAGGAAAAGAAGAAATATTTTTAAATGCTGGGCTTTAGTTAGTGAATTTGTTTCTTGTAGAAGTATGGGTAAAAAATTATTGCATATTGTAGTGATGAATAAGCTAACTATACTGATCTAACCACCCCAAGTTGTACACAATTACTGAAAACCAACATCATACTCCACATGTATGTGTGAGAATAAAAAAAAAAAAAAAGAAAAGATTATCAACCCAGGGAGGAGGGGCGGGAAAGAAATTTAAAAAATAATTTTATACATACACTAGGATTAAATAAATAAGTAAATAAACTGCAGATAATGGGAGCCAGGTTTCTCAGAGTCGAAGAAAGAATTTACAAATTAAAAGAAGAAAAACAGGAAGAAGGAAAAGGAGAAGGGGGAAGAATAAAGGTGAGGTGAAAGGGGAGACGTAGAAAGACCCTCTTAGGAAACCACATTTAAACTTGGAACCCCACTCCCAACATGAGAACTACCAATTCCCTTTTCCTCCTATGTTTTACTAAATATTATTTATCACTTATCAAGTATATTATAAATGCATACACTGTTTGATTGATTGATTACCTAGCAGTGAAGTTCCACAAAGGTNTATTATAAATGCATACACTGTTTGATTGATTGATTACCTAGCAGTGAAGTTCCACAAAGGTGGAGAATTTGTCTATTTTTTCACCTTTCTATTCCTACCAAATAAAGCGATGTCTATATAGAATAATAGATATATTAACACGTGCTGAATAAAGTATAAAATAAAATGGTTTTTTGCTCATGTTTATTTACTATTTATCTTGTATATCGACTGTGTGTATATATATATATATATATATATGTGCAAACATATACATATGTATATATGTGTATATATATTTATATACTTCTCTGTAGAGTTTTAGAAATTATAAATTATCTTTTCAAACTTAATAAAAACTAGTTCTCAAATTACAGAATGCATCAGAACACCTCTGTGGTATCCTCAGAGCCAGATTCTGGGCTTCCATTCTCATAGTCTGATTTGTTATGTGTAACATAGGGCTAAAGAATTTACATTTTAAAAATCAGCATCCACGGTGATTCTAATACAGGTTATCAACAGACCATAGATTGAGAACATCAGCTTAGATGTTGATGGGCTGCTCAGTAGAGAATTGATACCATTCTTTGTGGTCAAAGTCGGAAGGAAGAGGGAGGATTTTGACCCTAAGAATGGTAAAAGACATCCACTGTCTGTAGGAAATGGGAAAGAAATCGTACCCAGAAGAGAAAGAGGCACTAGTCCAGCTTCTGAAAGGAGAGAAGAGTTTCTACAGGAACATAATGGGAAGTATGGGTAAAGTAAAGACGACAGTAGTACTGGGCTGGGGGACAGTGTCCAAGGAGTGTGTGGTTGGGCTGACATGAGCAGGAATAATAGACAAAGAATGCAACTAAGAGCATGTGGGAAGAATCCATCCGGGATGGGAGCACTCTGCAAGCATCCATGAAATGGAAAGGAAGAGAGCAAGTATGGTGAAGGTCTTCACGTACGGGGATGGTGGAAGTCGAAGGAACCCATGGGTGGTTCTAGTTGCAAGCCTATGGGCATGGGAAGAGGCGAGGCCATTTACAGTGGGGAGCAAAACACAACGGGAGTGTCTATATGGGGGCTTGGAAACCAGATAAACAGGACTGAAGGAAAACAGCCAGCACAATACCTTCAGAATCTCAACGTCATCTACCTACTGAAGGGTTATTTTTTTTTTCTCTGTGTTACTTCCTAATAATAATATCATACATAGGCTTATCATGAGCATA
>NW_007739684.1:24259-34737 GCF_000696425.1 Galeopterus variegatus
GTGGTTTTCTTTCTGTCTCTCAGGCACCCCAAGTTTGTCCCTCACTCTTCACCCGGTTGGACCTTTCACTTCATTTAGACTTAGGTTCAAATGTCAATTTCTCAGGGAGGCTTGTTTTAACCACCTTATCTAAGTTGCCAGCCTCCAGCTCAGACACTCTCTATCCCATTACCCTGCTTAATGTCCTTCATTGCTCCTCTCACTCTCTAAAATATTATACTCATTTTTTAAAATGGTTTCCTATCTGAGCACTGGTAGAAGACTCTTGAGTATAAAGGGTTAATGTCTGGTTTAACCTAATGAATTGATCATTGCCTGGCACTTCTTATTAAACACTTGAATCAATAATGATTAAAGAGAAAAAGGGCATTATTGTGATCCACGTATTGCACACACAATATAATAAAAACTAGGCAGAAAAGAAATAGTCACAGTGGGTTTTTCTAGCCCTGAAAGATTCCCCTACTGCTCTTCTGGGATCCCAAGAGAAAAGCAGCCAGCTGTAACCTTATAATTGATCAGCAAGAACACTCATTTCAGGCCTGAAATTAACTTGTTCTGGGTTTGGAGTCTCTGTTAGTGGTTCATCTAGCTACAGGATTGACCACCAGAAGGACATGAACATCGACTGTGAAACAGACACTCATCAGAAATCTATGCAAACTACTTTGCAAAAATAGCACAACAACATGTTTTCATTTAAAACAGCATGCTTCTACAACTCCCCAGTTTATTCCAGTTGTCTAGAGTCACATGTGAGTCACTATGTTTAAAGTTTATCAGATGACATGCTGGTGGCCAGTTGCCTCTGAGAACAAAAGGTTTACTACTCTAAACAGAAATCCTGCAGCATTCTAGATGGTAGATGATGATGGTAAAATGTAAATGACTTAGTATGAAAACTTAGTACAAAAGCTGCTAGATGTAGAGAGAAATGAGAAATGCTAAAATTAGAAAAGATTCTAAAATTATAATTGTCACAAGCTTAGGAGAGAAAATTAGTGATCTTACCAGACACTACAATGAGGAGAAAACTTGTAAATTGGATTTATAGGGGAAGTAACTTCAACACAGACAAAAAATAAACAGAAAAAACCAAAGTCAAGCATAACTTATAACTAACTTTGAAGAGATCAACTTCTTGATAGATTAAGTAGTCTACCCAGAGTATGTGTCTGTCTAGTGATTAACTACTCAATTGAAAATAAATTTATGTAAAATTTAGGATGCTTAACAGCAACATATATTAAAACGTTTATAGAATAACACTTTAAATGAAAGTCGAACCAGGAAAATGTTTGCTTCCCTTCAATGAAGTAGGTCAGGATCTTTCAAAATTATTAGGGTGCTTGCTTTGTTTCAAAATCATTTGAACAATTTAAAATTATTTCATAAATACCAAAAGTAAAAAAATACAGTCTTCAATTCAATTTCCCTAACTATTGAACCAGTGCATCGTCTTTGCAGTGTGCATCTCTTTGTTTTATGCATATAAAATATTATATGGTTATGATAATAGCTATCATAAATAATTTTGTATTCTGTGTTCTTACTATATTACAAGCATTCTTAGATTGCTATATTGTTTTTATTGTTCTCATTTTTTATGACAACTAAGTACTCCATATCAACATTTCATGATTATTGCTTATTTCTGTATTTTCCTAATTTCTTTATTAAAATATTACTAAAGCTTTTTACATTCTTTTTGAAGAAAAACAGTTTAAATTTATGGTTTTACTATAAAAACTAGTTTGAAATAATGTCAATACTAGATGAAAATTACCAACAAATGTCATTCTGAAAACATCAATATTTTCAATTATTTATGTGCATCTTCAATTTCATGTCATAAAATAACAGTACAGATAAAACATTGTATATTATACTTTCCTTTAACATTGTGCCCAACATATTTTTCAGTTTTCTTTATTGATTTTTTTTTTTACTTTACCCTATCTACAGTTACTGTTACACTACCCTTGTGAACCCTGAAAGAGCCAATCCTTCAAGAGGATCCTGAGAGGCTGACTGTGTTTAAAATCTAAAGGGAGCCAAACAGCCATTTGCTGACTAGAGGTTACACATGTACTCTGTGTCCTCAGGAAAAAATCCCTGGCTGAACAATAGTTAAACTCTGGGGCCTTCATAGCTGTGTGTTTCAGTTTATACCGACAGAATCAACTTCTGCTGGGAAGACCCATTTTATCACCTGAACTTAATCAATGTAACCAGTCTAGTGTTAACTGGCCAGAACTCTGCAAGTCTCTTTTGCATAATAGCCCAAACCAGTCAGGACTGAACGTGCTTGAATCTCTCATTTGCATAGAGGACTGGAGTGGGAGCCTGGGTGGGAACTTTTGCTATGTAAGACAATCTCTGTGTTCTGGCTGAGTGCACGTTCCTTTTCTTCTGAAGTCTGCGTCTCCCTAGTTTGCAAACTGTTTGCCAAATAAGGTCTCTTTTTATCTCCAAATTCCTTTCCAGTAAAATTTGTTAACACCTTGTATTGTTTTCTTTAGATAATTTATCATTCTCTGAAATCAATGCTCTAATGAACTTGTGTCTTGGTGCATTATATATCTGGTCCCACTGAAGCGTAAGTATCATGAGGACAAAGACATGAACTGTCTTGTCCAATGCTGTCTGTGCAGGGCTTGGGATGGTACCAAGTCCAGAGTGAGTACTCAATCAATAATTGCAGAAAATGAATAGGTAAAAATCAGAGCTCTTACACAGTAAGAGGTAGAGACATGTCTGATTCCCAGAACTCTGACTCCAGAGCTGTTCTCTGATACAAAATGAAAGAATAACCTGTGTGCCATTTTCCTTTCTGCCAATCCCCTAATGTGCCTGAAATAGTGTCTTTGTTTCTTAAAGAGCTGTAACTTAAGGTTGTAAGGGACTTTATGGTAAATCTTCCAAGCCCCTCCAGAAGCAGGGAAAGTTTAATTTCCAAGATCTAGCAGAAAACTAAGAGCAGTCTATAGATACTTAGTTGTTCTCAAATATAAATATTAAGACATACTATTTTATGATATTTAGTATTGTTTTATAATATTATTTTGTAATATTTTATAATGTCCTAAGAAAGGATGTGGGCTTTGAAGTCATCCTGGCAGATACAAATAGAATACGCTGTAGGCTGCTGAGTATCCCTCTTATTCATTTGTATTCCAATAAGCTCTCTTGAGTGGAAGAGAAAGGCGAGAATGACCAACGTTTTGCTAGAAATTGTGCATAAACCTGGATTTGAGTGTGCAAACGCATCGACCACATGAATGTGGGTGTCATTAATTATGTAAGCTGAGGTGGGGCAGGGGAAAGCAGTGTTAAGTGCTGCTGTTTTTGACCATAAAATCCCAGGAGATGAATTATGTAAGTTCTCATGGAGCTCAGGAGAGTGTCCTGCCAACCAGTGGACTTAATAACTGTTGTTAATGTTGTAATGAAGACACTTAAGTTTCTGATAAAAGGACTTCTTTCTTCAAGAGATGCCTTTAGGACGAAAGGCTTCCCCTGGAGATGAGGGATTTATGTTTTTACCCAGACTCATAAATTAAGTCAAAAAATCCTATCTGAATCAAGGAAGAATTCTTTCTCAGACACAGAGGCACCTATAGGCTCTGGCACTTTCTTGCATATACAGCTCCTACTGGAAATCTTTTAGTAAAAATCACAACTTGTACTGATTTTTCTCCCACCTTTAGAGTTTTTTCCTTCAAACGTTTATTAAGAAATGATGAGTCGGTAAAATCTGAACACAAATTAAGAACATGTAGTTTCAGGAAGATGATCATGGTCACTACTTTGTCTGGATATAACTCAGGTCACAGATAAGAAACGTTAGCCACAGTAGGTTCTTTATGAATATCGTAGTAAAGATAAGCTATGTTATGCTGCAGTACTCCAAAATCTCAGTAGTTTAACCATAGGAGTTTGTTTCTTACTTGTGCAAATTCCACTCTAGTCCCGTTCTTCTCCAGGACCACTGTCTTCAAGTGCTGACTCAGATCCATAGTCTTCCGGTTTTTGGACCCCGTATTTCTTCATGTGCCTTCCATGGTTACCACTACAGCAGAAGACACAGGCTGTTAGAGTCACACCCATTCTGTCATGCTTTGGTTTGCTTAAGACTGCAAGTCAAACCTAGTCACAACATCCTGCCTAACTACAAGGAGGATGGAAAAGGTTTGGAGGGTGTCACATAGATATTCAGTGAACAATAAAGCATAAAGATGCAGTTACCAAAATATATTCAAGAAATACTAACACTAAAATATTCTGAAGGAAAATGCAAAAGGTCAGGAGCATTCTGTTAACCAAAACACTATTGGCAATATGACATCTTAAATTTCCCACATGGAAATTCTTAATATACAATCCATTGTCAGCTTTGAGAAATCAAGCTGTAAAAAGCTTGGTGGTTGTCTTTGCTTAGTCCAGCTTTGTTTTTTTGCAGGTTTGTCTGCTTTCTTTAGTTTTTTTTTTTTTTTTTTTTTTTTTTTTTTTTTTTTTTTTTTTTTTTTTTTGCAAATTTGAGTGACTATAGAATAATTCTTTTTCACAATACCCATGAACCTAATGTCCCATTGAACCTACATTAGAAAAATGTTGCGTTAGACATCTTAAAATACTAAAAATGAAAACATAATGGTCACTTAAAAAATATGTATTGATAGACTATTAAATGAATGGGTGAGGAGTCACTTTTCACACTCAGGGACACCTGTGAAACCAAATTTTCAGGAATCAAAATTCTGTGATCAATACACTGCATCTTTGTTACCAGTTGAAAAATAAAAATCCTAAGTCAGGCAACTAGCTTTTGTTTACAAGATGCTACATACAAATTTTTAGTTTGTTGTTTTCCTCTGCTGACCTGAGTGATTTTTTAATGTCATCAGACAGAGCTTATCTGCCCAAGATTTCACAGTAGAATCATCAGGGTATTCTGCTCGGCATGTATAACTCATCCCACACTTCCTTCAACACAGAAATTTAGGAATAGTAAACAAATAGCCCATTTTATGGAGAAAATCAAAATTATACTTTGTAAAAGCAATGCTCTAGATGGTATTTCATGCTCAAAATCTCACAAACATTGTAGGGAGGCTCAGAAACACACACAGTGCCACTTGTACCTTCTACACAATCCAATTCAGAGAGGCCTTGAGCAATGATCAGGTATTGTAACAATAGCTAATGGTTTGCCTTGGGTCCAGAGAGTGGCTGGTTGTTGGCAGCAAACCACAGAGACTAGGAGGAGAACACAATATGGAAGTAATATTATTTCCCATCTAATTCTCCGTAATCCAGAAGGGTGGTTATGCTGAATGATAACACACAGAGGAAAGATTAAATATAATAACATAATGTTCATGCTCTGCACCAGAAGTTATTACTTTTGGCACCATGGAGGCAGATGGCTGGCACTGGCCATTGCCAGGAGGTGTTAAGTGGGTAAGTGGTAGTGAGGAATAGAGTCATCTGTGGGGAAAATGACAGTAATGAACTGCTTGTAATGCTGTGAAAACTCAATGAATTTGATTAAACACAGATTGCAAACTGTTTCCTGGATGACCATTGGACACAGTCATTTTCGCTGAAATGTGCTCTCTCCCAGTTACAAGTCTGACAGCAAAACTGCTGCCGCTTCTGCTGCCAATTTGTTGAACATCTTGACAAAAGGAGTAGCCAAGAAAATGGAGAGAATCCTGTCCTCCTAGTGTCCTTGAAGTCATCCGGTTCACATGCACAGTCCTCAAACTCTGCTGGAAGGATTTTATAGAAGGGGCAAGGTCAGCAAAAAGTTAGTCGTCTTGGCCCTGGGGAACAAATCTGTGTAATGTTTTTGTGAGATCCTTATCCTACATTTTCAGCAACCATGCTACCTGTATTAGATTAAGGTTCATACTCTATAATTTATTTAATGTGGATAGAAAAATGACAATACAGCAGAGGCAGAGTATTTACATGTATAAAGTTTGCAGCCTCATGTCAAGAATACAGAAAGATATGAGACAGGGAGGCATCATAACTTAGGGTGGGGTGACCCCAAATGTAGCTCTAGGGTCCATACCGGTATGTCAACTCTTTGTTACTGTTCATGATAAGATAAACATAGAAAATGGAAATAAGCATTTAGAAATCTTTATAGCAATTTGACAATCGTGTTGAATACAATACTAACTAAATGGAGTTTGGAGTTTATATTGTTTGTGCCTTTAAATTTTTTTATTTTTTAGTAACTCATTTTCATTATATGTTACAAAAGTATCGTTCTGTGATGGACTGGGAATTAAACAAAAATGGTCTTTCACCACAGACAGTTTGAAAAGCAATGGATTGGGATTGTTCATGCAGATTTAAGTCTGCCTACCTTGCAAGATTTATAGCTTTAGACAAATTACTAACCTAAATTCATTTTGGTTCTCTCGATATTTGATAAATATTAGATTATATCATTATCAAATAATTGTATACATCATGAACCACTCACATAATATAAAATTACTAAAATATTTAGATCATCCACTCCTACTCTTTTGAACAGCACAGAAGTTGAATGGTCAATTAAGTTCAGTGTCCTAGAAGGATGATTGGATCAGATAACATACTGAATTGCTTTATTTCTGTATTCAATTCATGCAACAAATATTTGCTGAGCACTTGTCTTGTTCCAGATGTGATTGAATCACTGATGATGTACAAGTGAGCAAGAATTACAAAAACTCCTGTCCATGTGGGGTTTGTATTCTCATGAGGGCTACAGTCAATATGGAATAGACATAATAAATACATAAACTATCTAGTATATTTGAGATTAAAAGTGCTATGGAAAAGAAGAGAAGGAGAGAAGGTAAGGAAGGCAAATCTTAAATAATCAGGTGGAGCTTCAAATTAAGCAAATAACATATCAGCAAAGACATGAAGGAAGTAAATTTAGCCATGTGGACACATGGAAAAGGAATATTGCATGTGGAGGTCACAGCCAGTGCAAAGCCTCTGTATTGGGAAGTATCCAGTATTTTTGAGAAGCAGCATGGAGGCCAGAAGGACTGAAAGAAAGCAAACAAGAGAAAAGAGATAAGGATGAGAGGCAAGGAGAGTCCACATCGGCTACTGCAAGGACTTAGTTTTTTCTCTCTGAGTGAGGTAGGAGCTATTGAAAGTTTGAACAGAAGAGTGGCATGGCTTTACTAATATTTTAAAGGACAATGAGGCTGTTGCAGCAATCCAGGTAAAAGGTGATGGTGGTCCCAACCAGGCTGATAGCAATGGGGATGGTGAGCAGAGGTCAGATACTGGGTGTATGTGTAAGGCGGAATCAACAGGATTTCCTGATAAATGGGGTATAAGGTGTGAGCTTTAGAGAAAGATAAATCAACTTTCAAGTTTCTTGGGCTGAGCAACTGGAGCAGTGATTTCATTTAGGATGCTCAGACTATGGGTAGAGCCGATTATGCAGAGGTGAGGGTAGATCATGAGTTTTGTTTGGGACATGTTAAGTCTCACTTGTCTCTTAGGTATCCAGGTGTCTCAAGATGTCAAGTATGTAGTTGGCATCCGGAGTTTGTAAGAGATACAAATTTGAGAGTATTTAGAAATAAATGATATGTAAAACCATGAAACTGGATGAGATTACCATAGGAAAGAGCATCTATAGAAAAAAGGACTACAGACTGAGATTTGAGACACTTGGTCATGAGGAGGTCATAGAGAAGAGGAGAAACTGGCAAAGGAGATTGAGAGGGAGTGGCCAGAGGGACAGGACAATCAATAGACTGAGGGGTTTTGGAAGCCAAGTGAAGAAAGTGTATTGGGGTAGAAGAACTCAACTGTGCCAAGTGCTGTTGATAGGTCACACAAGATGAGGACTGAAAATTGACCTTTGGATTTAGAGATGTGGAGGTCATGAGTGACCATGTAAAGATGTAATGGTTTGTTAAATGGGAAAAAACAAAAGACTTATGGAAATAGGTTTAAAAGAGAATGGCCAGAGATGAATCAGAGACAGAGAGTAAAGACAAATTTATTAAGGTATTTACAGCACAATGGAGCAAATCACTGAGGACAGAAGTGGGGTCAAAAATGATATTTTATGTAAATTTTTAAGAGAGCTTCTACTAAGTAAAATACCAAGTAAGTAATAATACAGATCATATGGAGGAAAGACACACAGAGGTGGTACTCAAATTGCAAATTTGGGGGACTAAGTAATGCAGCTGTTGAAAGTGGACGCAGTCACAACAGAGAAAGCTCTAAACCAAGAGCAGGAATCACTATACGAATTGCTTGTCTGATTCGAGGGCTACACTTTCCTAATTCTGTAAGTGGTGCTTACCAGGCAAATTGCGCAGACATTTGTTTGCAAATGCAAACTCTTTTGTAATCATCATTGAGCAATTTATTCAATCACACATTTCTTCAAACGGGTAATTAATACTGATGCTTAAATACTAAATTGATAGGCTTTCACACTCTCTTGCTGGCAAGCTATTCACATTCTAGCTGTAATTTAGAATCAGGAGAGACAGTTTTTTAAGGTAATGGGTGCAAGATAATTTTCTGTAGTCTCTACTGCCTCCAGTTTAACGTTAATGTATTAACTAAAGTAGAAGTAAAAGCAACGATGCTCCTTTTCTGTTTTTTGCCTTTGAAAACTTTTTCCCCTAACAAAGGTAAGTGAAATTTACATATATACATACACAAACATATATGCATGTATATCACAAACACCCCATATATAGATTGTATATAATATATATTATATATAATACTAATATGTGTAAAATTATATTATATATAAATTGTACATAAATATATATAAATTATATATAATATATAGTATATTTTAATATCAAGATGATCTCATATATTAAATATTATCATCTCATAGACATAATACAAAAGAAAAATTTTGGTAGCTTATGTCACAGACCATTACAGAAGATCCTGGTGAATGGATGATATTCCCTTGGTCATTCAGGAACCCAGGCTCCTTCTTTTTTGTAGCTTTGCCTTTCTTTAGAGTCTTGGAGAAAACACACCTTCTTAACTACTGTGGCCTGGAAGTTACATATATCACTTCCAATCACATTCCATTGGTGAGAACTAATCACATGGCACCTCTTATATGCAAGGAGGCCTGAGGAGTGAGGTCCATGTTTAGTCAAGTCAGTCTCTTCCAACATAACTCTACTATGTGAGGACATTATACCACTTTGGTGGCCAGCCAGCTATCTGCTACAGGGAATGAGCTTTTCATGGTCAAAAGAAATTATATCACTATCTGATTTTCTTTGCCTAGACAGTATTAAAAGAGTTTGGAGTTCTTTCATCTAAAGGAAATTAAAGGGAAGAGATACAAGAATGCCCTCACATGACTCAATCTTTGATAAATTTGAAACCTCTGAGTTGCAATTAAAGTGAGAAAGTTTTTTGGGAGGTTTTTTTTTTTTATAGACTTTATCAGCCTGGAAATCTGAAAATAAACCAGGAGCACTGTCAGAACCTACACCCTACAACTAGCATCCATTATATACTTGGAGAACATGGCATTTATTGCTTTCTTATTTATAAGATTGTAACTGGTGGCAATGATAAAGAATAGTCACCATCAATGCCATTCAAAAGAATGATAACAGGAAAAATAATGTCCTGGAACAGAAACTAAAATCAAACTTGAAGACTAGGAAAATGATCAGTCCTCATCATAGCTGTAATAATATAAAATATTAGGTAAATTTTCTTCATTTTAACAGTTTAATCTCATCACATACTCTTCATATAAAGATATTTCTTTGAATTATTCTTCATTTGTGAAAATATATATAATTACTTTTTATTTATTTATGTATTTACTTTATATAAATATATATAATCTACATAAACACATATATATATATTTACATATACTCTATATAGCATATAATGTACAGTATATGTAAACATTAGGTTTGTGGTTTTCATTTTTTTGTGCACCAGTAGGGTTTTTCTTTATTTTAAAGCATAACATCTCAACAGAGAAATGCATACAAGAATCATAGTAGTAGAAGCTCAATAATAAATCTTTACAGAGTAATGAACTGAATCCCTTGTACGTCAGGTGTCACATTACTCATTTTTTAACTTACACATTTTGGGGTCTACAGAAATAGACAACCACAGTGAA
The DNA here is from genome assembly GCF_000696425.1 of Galeopterus variegatus. Taxonomy (NCBI): domain Eukaryota; kingdom Metazoa; phylum Chordata; class Mammalia; order Dermoptera; family Cynocephalidae; genus Galeopterus; species Galeopterus variegatus. The sequence continues at coordinate 34,437 of NW_007739684.1, forward strand.
AGTTGAAAGTAAGTAGCAAGTTAAAAAGGAAAATAAATCTTGACTTTTTATAATCTTTGGCAGTAGATGTGTGAAAATTAGTAACCAGGTAGTTCATTTTTCACTGGCCTTTCCCCCCAGAAAATGTCCTTTTTCTTCAGCAACATGGATGGACTTGGAGGTAATTACATTAAGTGAAGTAAGCCAGGCACAGACAGACAGATATCACATAATTTCACTCATATGTGGCATTAAAAAAAAAAAGTTGCTATTACAGAGACAGAGAATAGAACAGTTGTTACTAGAGACCAGAGACTGGAAA
>NW_007739685.1:0-452 GCF_000696425.1 Galeopterus variegatus
ATGAGTGAGTTAATGAAGGAACGAGGGGACAGGAATGAGTGCGTGAAGGAAGGAACGAGGGTACAGGAATGAGTGCATGAAGGAAGGAACGAGGGGACAGGAATAAGTGCTTGAAGGAAGGAACGAGGGGACAGGAATGGGTGCCTGAAGGAAGGAACGAGGGGACAGGAATGGGTGCCTGAAGGAAGGAACGAGGGGACAGGAATGGTTGCGTGAAGGAAGGAACGAGGGGACAGGAATGAGTGAATGAATGAAGGAACAAGGGGATAGGATATAGTGAATGAATGAAGGAATGAGGGGACAGGAATGAGTGCGTGAATGAAGGAACGAGGGGACAGGAATGAGTGCGTGAATGAAGGAACGAGGGGACAGGAATGAGTGCGTGAAGGATGGAACGAGGGGACAGGAATGAGTGCATGAAGGAAGGAACGAGGGGACAGGAATGAGTGCAT
>NW_007739685.1:2476-3617 GCF_000696425.1 Galeopterus variegatus
CTATGGATGAGCTCTGGAAACTGCAGAAAGTCAACTAACAAGACAAGACAGGTTTGAATTACTTAACTGACCTAAAATGCTCTTCAATATCCATCTGTTCTCAAGAAAGAACTGACATGCAGTAAAATACCAATCTGGTATATCTATCTTCTTAGCAAAATGATCTGTTGAGACCTTGAGATAAAAATGAGCCAGGGATGGAGGTCAGCCAAAGTATTGAGAAATTTCCAAGTTCAGAAGGGTTCAGAAGGATTGTAGTTTCCACAGAATTAGAACTACAGGTCCCTTGAAACAAAGTTACTTCATAAAATAATTCAAATGTGTTCGAATCTCCCATATTTGGATCATAATCTGTGATGATTCAAAGGCATTGCCAGATAGAATTTTCTTTTCTTTNCGCTCCCAGCGCCGCACTCTCCCGAGTGAGCCACGGGGTCGGCCCTAGATAGAATTTTCTGATGCATTAAGTAAGGCTTTGTCCTCCCTGGCAAAGTGAAGTAGAAAAATGAGTCAATTGTTTAGGTAAGTTGGCCTAAAATTATCAAGATGATGGAGACAACAGCTGGGCTTTTTAAAATTCCACCTGCCTGAATTCATTTCTATACTCAGATAGCTTACCTGCCCATTAAAACACAGAGGAATCAAACTAAATCATACTAGTGGTGTAGAAACCATAGCAGAATTCCATGACAACTTTCAGTGTCATTTTCCCTGACTTACCTATAATGATGCCTTTGATTATACATTTCACCTGGGTCTGCTACATTCTGAAGAAAATCCTGTCCTCACTCAGCACCTGTGCTGAGTGATTGCTCTGACATGGTGAGTAAAACCCACATTCTCTCGTCCTAAAGTACCTGTGATTGGTGTAAAAGCAATAATTTATGAAAAATCAGCCACATTTCTAGGAATGCAAATAATTAGAAGGAGAATAATGCAGTTTTTTCAGTACCCAATAAATATCAGGCTTTCTTTTTAAAGCAAATTGAAGATAGAAATTAAATATTTATTCTGAGCACACCCTTTGAACTTCAGCTACTTGACCTGGATGATTTTTTACTCTTCACTTTGCTCCTCAGGTCCAGCCATTACACCAAGGTCAACAGGAAGGTCAGGCAATTCTATCACAGTATAAAGCAGG
>NW_007739685.1:5153-6241 GCF_000696425.1 Galeopterus variegatus
AACTATCACATGTGATATGGTCAATGCCCACAGTCACAGAGAAAACCACACAGAATATCAATTCCAAAAAGATGAACATATGGTCCTTTTAAACAAGTATTGTACATGGTGTACCCAAATCTATCGAAAAGATATATCAAAATGTACTTCTGATTTTTGGACCCTTGTTCTCAACTACATAACCTACAAATAAGATGCAGAAACTTTTTTCTAATTTATTTATAAAGCCAAAAAAGTGTCTACGTTTTATGTTCACCTTCACTTCTTTATACATGTGTTGACCCTGAGATATTTCCTCTTTGCTAACTCAAGTACAACCAACATGAAGTTACTTTAAACTGCAGTTTAAAATTTATTAAGAAAAGCACTGAACGTTACACCTGACTGGGTTCCATTCTGCCCCCAAATATATATTAAATGATCAAATATGTGTTTAAAAAACTTCTTGTCCAATTCAGAGCATTTCTATATCACTTAATGCAAAGGCTTTTTGAGATTATGATACACTATACTGCAGGTTTATTGTAAAACAAACAGTATACTTTATCATCCCATTTAAAGCTGTCAAATTCATAAAATTTTTTCCAGGATCCCACAATGGGATTTACTTCTAATTACCATCTATTTGGCAAAGTGCTTTAATAGGGGGGTTTAGTTTGCAGTAGCCATGTAAAAAAGCACAAAGTAAATTAACCTCTATTATTCTTCAGAAGAAATTGCAAAACCTTCACCACCAGGCACAATCTTCAGTTCTGATTTGTTTTAAACTATTTTACAACTGGTACAAATATTAATTGTGTCATTCTCACACACACATATCCATTCCTTCCTCGACCCTACCCCTATTCTAAGGTTCAAATTATTTGTTTGTTTGTTTAAAAATAACTCTGTAACTTCATGAACTTTCTATGCTAAGCATGTGCTTAGAAAAAAGATGAACTTCTATCTAACTAATGTTATATGTAGGAGATGCATCTTGGGTTACCCAGTTGGGACAATCCATAGGTGTGAATTTAGAAGGGAAAATTACAGGGAAGTTCCACTAGTCGTCGATAAAGTCAGGAGAGCTTGACTTGAAAAATCTCAGC
>NW_007739685.1:7922-8490 GCF_000696425.1 Galeopterus variegatus
AATGTTAACAAAGGCTGCAAAGGTTGCATGTTTTAGAATGAAAGTCATATATTTTCAAGGCCTAAAGTTAACATGGGAGCACATTTGGTAACTCATAGAATAATAAGCATTTTATATGAATACCGCCATCCATTACACTAGCATTTCAAGCAACGTGAATATGAATCTAACATCATAGATATTTCAACGGTCTTCCGCATTGGAAAGGCAGTTTTTAATCATCTCTGTAGACCTGCGTTCCAGGTCGATTATGACTCGATTGACACATTGTAAGTGTAAGGATACCATGGGCACTCAAGTGGAGGGGGAAGGGGAAAGCATTCCCTAGCAATATGGCACCCTTCCGGGTTCTTCTCCACAGNATTCCTCTCTCTTTCTCTCACTCCTTTTAACCTTCCTCCTACCGGGTCCTGGACCCCCACCGTCCGTCAAAACCCTAGTGCACTAGGTCCCTCTGGCTCCAGGCATCTTTGCCTCTGGGAAGTGAGGGTCTAGGTGATGACCTATACCCCCTTCCTTCCTGGGTTCATCCTTGAACCCATCTCCTGGGAACGGCACGACTCATTGG
>NW_007739685.1:10440-10653 GCF_000696425.1 Galeopterus variegatus
GAGGAGGAATGAGAACTGGAAAAGGAATGGTGCAAACAAAAGGCTGATCTGGCCAACCTCCGAATGCTGGCCAAAATGATTACTCAGCCTTCTAAGTGCCCTTCCGGGCCCTCCGCCTCCAAAACTCTCCCTGGCGCTCGCTTCAAGTGTGTCAAAGAAGGTCATTGGTCAAAGAACTGCCCATCACCCAGAAAGCCCACCAAGCCATGTCCT
>NW_007739685.1:14732-17264 GCF_000696425.1 Galeopterus variegatus
ACCATGGGCACTCAAGCGGAGGGGGAAGGGGAAAGCATTCCCTAGCAATATGGCGCCCTTCTGGGTTCTTCTCCGCAGTAGAAGCCCACCGGCACCAGACCTCAACCAGTCACAGGTCAAGGCTCACCTCCTGCCCAGCCCTGTCCAATCAGCTACCGCCCTGTCCACCCCCTATCAAAACCCAGAACGCAGCTCCCTGTAAATATATGCGCAGTCCTTGAATAAAGTGGAACTTCTCTGGCGAACTGTCAGCTCGGGTCCTGTCGTCTTATCAGCTCGGGTCCATTTATAGCCTGTCTTTTCTTCCCTGCATTATAAAACTCATTCAAACTCAACTTGAAAGAATCTCTAACCAAACTTTTAACCAGCTTTTACTTAGAAATTACCAGCTCCTGGCCACCGAGGATCCTACCCGCCCTTCACCAGATCAGCTAACCCGCTGTTAAAATGGACCTGCCTCATCGGTGGTCCCTGTTCCTGGAAGCTTTGGCCACAGATGCCTGGATGCTCTCCTCTACAGCCTCCTACACACTGGACTCAACAAATCACTGACCTGTGGCTTCAGGGAAACTTTCTAGAGTTCTCCCCCTTCAAAATTATCTTATTCTCTACCCTCTTTTGGGTCCTGTTACAAAATCCCCAGTCTCCTCCCAATTCCTCTTCCCCTACTATGCCCCCATCCAGCAGGAAGTAGCTCGAAGATTATGATGACCCATTCCCACAACAGAGGAAAAAGGGAGGAATGTAAGGATACCATGGGCACTCAAGCGGAGGGGGAAGGGGAAAGCATTCCCTAGCAATATGGCGCCCTTCTGGGTTCTTCTCCGCAGTAGAAGCCCACCGGCACCAGACCTCAACCAGTCACAGGTCAAGGCTCACCTCCTGCCCAGCCCTGTCCAATCAGCTACCGCCCTGTCCACCCCCTATCAAAACCCAGAACGCAGCTCCCTGTAAATATATGCGCAGTCCTTGAATAAAGTGGAACTTCTCTGGCGAACTGTCAGCTCGGGTCCTGTCGTCTTATCAGCTCGGGTCCATGCGCCTTTTCAGTAAGTGAAATATTGGAGCAATTATCCAAAATCTTCAGTTCAAAATGACTCCATTCCCCCTAAAATTTCCAAATAATTATGGTTAGCCTGTGGTAGGAGATTTTCCTTGAATTTTAAGTGGCTCTGATGCCAGGCAGGAAACACCCCAGTGGGTAAGAGAAGGTGGCGATTAATATTCCAGATCCTAAATATCCATCCAGTGAGTCACCTGCTCACACTTCATTCAGACTCGGTGGTTAAGTGAGACTAACTTAAGACACGTGACAGTCCTCAGTGACAATTTGCACACTGTTCAGAGACCCTGGGGACGGTCCCTGCAAGTTCCTGCGGGACCATGAGCTTCACGGGGCACATCCAGAGCAAACCCATGGGGACACGTCTCTCTTCCTCTGTGACCTCCGCCTTAACTCGAAGGTGAACCCTCCCAGCACCTCCAGACCCCACTGCATTTTCTGTTGATTTTTATTTTATTTTTTGGGGGGGGCAGTTAGTAGAGTTGGGGGGAGCCGGGTGCTGGGTGGGAACGGGGGGAGGGCAGAGGATTCCTGGGAGGTGTCAACAAGACCCAAGCTTGGTATGAAGTGTCACTTGTGCGGGGCGGGACAACTTGGAGGCCTCTGATGGGCTCGTTCCCTCTGATGACTTCAGAACAGTCCGAGCCTCAGTTTCCCTAACGGGCCCTGGCAGCTGACCCCGCTCGGTGTCCCTGCCCTGCTCTCAGCAGCTCCAGCCTCCAGGATTGTTTCCTAATCGGCCTTTTTGCCGCGAAGGGAGCGACGGAAGGTTCAGGATGCAGGAGACGTTTCAAAGCCTGAGGACGTGGAGTTTCAATGTCCTCGACACAAACGTTCTGCCTGCGAGCGGCCCCAGGACTCGACCCGCTGCAGCCCGGTGCCTCCTTCCCCGCTCGGAAAGCGCAGCGAGCCCCAGCGGCGGCATTCGAGGGACAGGCCGAGGACCCCTGGCGGGCCTCGCCCCACCCACCGCGGAGGCCAGCCCTGGGACGGTGTCCTGGAAAGGCGTGGGAAAGGAGCCATCCCAGAGCCACGTGTCAGGACCGGCCTTCACCTGTGCCTCCATGGTGCAGAGCCAACACTTTGCAGAAAGCATCGAACGGTACCTGCCTGCCGCAGTGTTCTCTTTCCTTATCAGTGGGTGGGGACTGCAGAGCAGCAGGAGACTGGGCTACAGCCCAACTCCATCTTGGAACCCCTCGCCACAGAGCGGGCACGTGCACACATGCACGCAGGTGCAGACTCACACGTGTATAGACGCACACACACACACACACCTGCATGCAGGTACAGACTCACACGTGTAAACACATGCACACACACCTGCACGCAGGTGCACACTCACACGTGTATAGACGCACGCACACACACCTGCACGCAGGTACAGACTCACACATGTATAAACTCATGCACACACACCTGCATGCAATTGCAGACTCACGTGTATAGATGCACACACACACACACAC
>NW_007739685.1:18188-19700 GCF_000696425.1 Galeopterus variegatus
CACACACACACACACACGCATGCAAGTACAGAATCACACGTGTATAAATGAAGGCACGCACATGCATCCGTAAACACACGTGCACATGTGCAGTTACACACATGCACGGAGGTGCAGATGCACACGTGTATAAATGCATGCACATGCACATGCATGCAGGTGCAGATGAACACGTATATAAACACATGCACACACACTTGCGTGCAGTTGCAGACTCACACGTGTATAGATGCACGCACACACACAAGCATGCAGGTGCAGACTCACACGTGTATAAATGCAGGCATGCACACACACCCGTAAACACACATGCACATGTGCAGTTACACACATGCACGGAGGTGCAGACACACACGATTATAAATGCATGCACACACCTGCATGCAGGTGCAGACACACATGTCTATAAATGCATGCACACGCACATGCATGCAGGTGCAGATGCACATGTGTATAAATGCATGAACACACACTTGCATGCAGTTGCAGACTCACACGTGTATGAATGCAGGCACACACACGCACCCATAAACACACATGCACATGTGCAGCTACACACATGCACGGAGGTGCAGATGCACACGTGTACAAATGCACGCGCACACACATGCATGCAGGTGCAGATGTGCACACGTGTATAAACGCATGCACACACCTGCATGCAGGTGCAGACTCACACATGAATAAATGCATGCACATGCACCTGCATGCAGATGCAGACTCACACATGTATAAATGCATGCACACACACCTGCATGCACACGCACCTGTAAACATGTGCACATGCACACTTACACACATGCACACAGGTGCAGGTGCACATGTGTATAAACGCATGCATGCATACCTGCACACAGATGCACCCATAAACACACATGCACATGCACACTTACACATGTGTGTGGGTGCAGACTCACATGTCGAGAGCCATCCTGCTATAGGGAATGGTTTGGGAGCCTGAGGAACGACCTCCCAGGCTGCAGGGGGTCCCGTGTGTGTGACATGGCTCCATGGAATTTCCCATTTATTCACCTTTGGTTGCTTGACAAGGCTTGCCAGAATTAGAAGACCTCACCATTTGGCTTAGTATGGCTTTGGGAAATTCCAAAGGCCCTGGAGTTTGAGAAATACATCAAAATTAATTGATTTATTTAAAGGGCATTGTTGGTACTAAAGGTGTTTTTGGTGCATGTTCACGGTATGGGTTGGCTCGATTTAATTTTGTTATTGATCTTTCCTATTAGTGATGTGTGCACGGACCCATTGTGGCTGTGATCATGCTCTTGTATGTGTGGAATGAAGTTATTATGCTGGATTTCTATCCACATCCCCCAGGGAGATGGTGGGTCCAAGTGCAGTGGTGTTTACAAGTAATCGATCACACGCAGTTACAGATTTCTTTGTTTTTTCCCCATTCCCACAGTTTCACTTGATTTACCAAGAACATGCTGTTTCCTTAGTAATAATAAGAATGATATAGTGTGTTTTTGTTAGTTTGAGTAGGATCATTTA
>NW_007739685.1:20708-22100 GCF_000696425.1 Galeopterus variegatus
AAAACATTAAATTGTTAAATATAAGTAAGATTTAATAGGAGTTTAGAATATAAGTTTATGTATAAGTTTAAAAGGTTAAAAATTGTGATTCAGACCAAAAGTCTGACGTTTTGAAACTAAACTTGCTGCTATTGTATAGTTTCCTGGCCACAAGCCACAGAGTTTGGGGTGAACTATTGATGCATGAGTAGGTGTTTTTGTCACAGCATGAGTGTTTTGGAAGATTTTGATTTTTTTTTCTATAGAGATGAAATAAGAAAAGTTTTGATTAAAAGATAAATCATCATGTAAAAGATTAAGTAAAATATATAAATAAAGCAAGATTCATGTGGTTCTTGTCCACACTTGCACTAGACATTTGTGGTCCACCATTCTCTTTTTTCCTCACCAATGCCATACCACCTATTCAGGTACAACAAATCCTGCGGAGCTGGTCTAAGGCACTCACACGTGTATAAACGCATGCATACATACCTGCACGCAGATGCACATGCACATCGCATGCACACGCACCCGTAAACACATGTACACATGCACACTCACACACACATGCATACAGGTACAGATGCACACGTGTATAAATGCATGGACACAAACCTGCACGCAGATGCACGTGCACATCACATGCACACGCACCCATAAACACACGTGCACATGTGCACTTACACACACATGCAGGTACAGATGCACACGTGTATAAACGCACGTACACACACCTGCACGCGGATGCATGTGCACACCACATGCACACACACCCATAAACACACATACACATGCGCACTTACACATGCGTGCAGGTGCAGACTCACATGTGTATAAACACACGCATGCACACCTGCACGCAGGTACAGACGCACACGTGTATAAACGCGTACACACACCTGCACGCAGATTGCACATGCACCCCTAAGCACACGTGCACATGTGCACTTACACACATGCATACAGATAGACATGCACGTTTGCAGACCCTCGCAAACAACGTGCACTCACGCTTGCGGGTCTGCTTCTTCACTCAACTTTCTTCCTGGGAAAAACGAGAGATGACGCGGATTCTCCTGATTCTGACGTTCTCGGGGTGCAGGGACCTCGTACGTTCCTAACGCCACACTTGCACCAACTGCCCAACTCTACCTTCCACTTGCCTCAATTTACCCTTCCCCTGAGAACTCCCTTTCTGCCACGTCCTCATTGTACAGCGCGGGCTGTTTCTGAGTCACGTGACCGCTACCGTGGCCAGGGTCCGTTTCTAACAGGTAGAGCACGTTTTAAAATGTACCTCTTTTGGGCCGAGCCCGTGGCGTACTCGGGAGACTGCGGGCTGGGAGCAAAGCGTCGCTCCCGCCGCGGGTTCGGATCCTATATAGGAATGGCCGGTGCGCTCACTGGCTG
>NW_007739685.1:23485-24651 GCF_000696425.1 Galeopterus variegatus
ATTTTTTCGTTCTTTGGAAGCTATATTTAATTTTTTCAGGTTTCTGTAAATTTTCTGTAGGCGAGACACTAAAATTTGTTTTTATCTTTGAAATTATTGAGTCTTTTACCATAAAAATAGTGTCCTTATATATTCTCTTTATAAGGTTAAGTAGTTAGATTTTATTTTTTAACTTAATTATCCTTTTCAATTTTGTTTTTAATTGATACCTAATAATTATACGTATTTATGGGGTACAGAGTAATATTTGACACATGTACACACTGTGTGATGATCAGATCAGGATCATGTCTTTGTGGTGAGAACATTTGAATTCCTCTCTTCTGGCCATTTGAAAATATACAATAAATTATCGCTAATCTTAGACACCTCACACGGCTATTACAGAATACTAGAACTGTTCTTCCTACCGCACTGCCCCTCTGTAACCATCAACCAATCTCTTCCTACCTCCCTGCATTAGTCAGGGTTCTCCAGACAGAACCAATAGGATATGTTATAAATCTATGAGNGGCTGAGCGCGGTGTGGACGACACCACACCAAGGGTTGTGATCCCCTTACCGGTCACAAAATAAATAAATAAAATAAAATGTACCTCTTTTCGGAGATATGGAGCACCTGGAACAAACCCCGCCTCCTCTGCAGCCCTAAGTGGGGAGCCAGGCTCCCGGGGTGCCGCGGGGCACTGGTGGGTCTGCGAGGCCGTTTTAACCCGTTCCCAGCAAGACCGAGCAGGGAGGGGCCGCACAGGAACCAAAGTGGCGCCTTCATCAAAGGGACCGCGACTCCACCCACTAGCGACCGCAGCCACGTTTCCTAACGGCCAAGCTCCCACGGTTTTCACGTAATCACATATTTGCACCGCGCTGTGCACGTTTTACAGACACAAAAAATGGGCTTCTGGGTCTGCTTTGTTTGTTTTTGGCTGTGGAAGAGAGAAATTGTGAGGAGGATGAAGGTGAAAGACTGAGGATTTGTCAGCCGGTTTCATGCCGGGCCCTTCACCACATCCTCGGACTGATTTGTTTATGCACACGGGGGTCAGCAAGGAGGGAACTCTGAAACTTTATTTCTGGATTAATCCCTGAATCTAAGAAACAGAAAAATAGGGCGGGGGGATGTGCAGCCCCTTGTTTCAGGCTGTGATCACCTTCCTAGCAGACTG
>NW_007739685.1:25944-26946 GCF_000696425.1 Galeopterus variegatus
TCTCACCAAATTTTACACATCTATTCAAAGTTAAATTCTTCTTTCTAATTTGAAAACTTTCCAGGTGGTTTCTGTCCACATTAAACTGTTTTTTTCTTTTTCTGCACCTACTATAGAATTGAAAATTAGCACCTTGGTTGTATATGTTAACAAAGTCTCTAATTACCTGTGACACATAATGTAGATTAGTGTTTAAGTCAGGTCAGTTCATTAGTGGGTGCTAAAATTAATTTAGTGGACCCAGAACATCATTTAAAAAAATAAATAGACTGGGATAGAGGAAACCGTATGTAAAATTTCTGTTTTAGCTGTATAGTACATGTGTGTAAAAATTGTATTAAGATAGGTGGGGTTTTTTTCACCTTTTAACTTCTTGGAAATTGGGGTGTATCTTAGACTTCAAGGTGTCTTCGCATTATTTTACTGTATACTAGGTAGTATCTTCTCTCTTTAGTGGTACACATAATACTGGTGTGTCTTATAATCAATGGCACAGTAAAATATATATGCGTGTATACATGCATGTGTGTGTGTGTATGGGCTTGATGTCCTACCACGGGTTACAGTGAAACATGTTTAAATGCCATTAACTTACTTATGAGACCTGGGTTCCTTTACAACTGCACTAAACCAGGTTTGTGATCTCTGTGATATTTGGTAAGTCATTTCTCTTCTCTGTATCTCAGTGCCCTCATTTCTAAGATGAAAGATGAATACAATCTCTGAGGGTTTTTCCAGTCTAACAAACTAGAAAATATGTACAGTATAATATCTTTCTTTTTTTTCTGATTGTGTCATGTTTATATGTAAATTGCATGTATGTTCCCTGCAGACAGGCAGTATTTCTAACATCTCTTTTTTGCATCAGTTTTGTCTTGGTAGTGTTCAGTTCATAATAGACTTTTGGTACTTAATTATTTATTGTCATGACCAAGTTACTGTTTTACAAAATGTACCACATAGGATGAGAAAAGCATTACATACATTAAAACATCTTCAAAA
>NW_007739685.1:28566-29386 GCF_000696425.1 Galeopterus variegatus
CAGTCATTTATTTAACAACTATTTATTGAGCACTTAATATGTGCTGGATTCACAGAACACTCTTTTTGACAAACGTCATGAAGGCAGAACAGAAGTGGAAGAGTTTCATTTCCATCTCTCATCTATTGACATTATATTGTCAGCCCCAAACTATCTCAGTCTCTATGTACCATCAAGCAGCTTTGGATACACAGAGGAACCTGAGCTTTGAAATCAGATTTAGGGATGGGACGGGTAGTAGGCAGAATTCTAAAATGGCCCCCGAGATCTACTGCCCCCCATGTACATGAGTACATGTTCCCTGGGTGGTGTGGTCCACGCCATGGTGGGGTCTTGAAAAGAATAGCTTGGGCTGCCCTTTCCGAGTTGGCAANTTTTAACATGAGCTCATTTGCACTGCTCAAACCCACAATTTAAAAACTGTGTCTCCTTAAATATGCTTCGTATTTAATGAAATGCAAGAGAGATTATCTCTAAGAGTTTCCCTACAGTGTCACCAAGAACAAATAAACGCCGTCAAGTTAGCTTTTGTTTTGTTTTTGTTTTTTTGTACAGTCTTCCTGGTCCTGTAGTCAGAGGAACACCAATGAATTTCAAATATGAAAATTTATTCATGCCACAAATATATATTGAGTTGGGTTTTCAGGAATCTCACCTATTATTCTCTTCAGACTCAGAAATGTAATTCATCTAGAACTACAGAGAATATCTTTTAAAACAGCTAGGTGCCCATTTAAAATTTATTTACCTATTACATTATGCCTTCTATTTACCCTTAAAATTGTTTATTCTCCTCTACCCAGCCAGTCATTTATTTAAC
>NW_007739685.1:31191-32337 GCF_000696425.1 Galeopterus variegatus
GCGGGAGCGCCGCTGCGCTCCCAAGCGGCGCACTCTCCAGTGCGCCACTGGGCTGGCCCGAACTGACGTAATTTTAAGAAAAGTTTCCATTTAACTATTGGCCTAATAATTTTAAAGGTTTATGTAGTTAAAATGCCCACATTAGGGGCCGGCCCGGTGGCGCACTGCGCTAGTGCGCCGCTTGGGAAGCGCAGCAGTGCTCCCGCCGAGGGTTCGGATCCCACATACAGANCACTGAGGGTTGCGATCCGTTGCCGGACACGGAAAAAAGACAAAAAAAAAAAAAAATGCCCACATTAACCGCCCCCCCCCCTGTGTTGTGTAACAAATAAAAATACTTTTTCTAGTCTGAAGGCTGCTTCAGCTGCTTTAGCTGCTCTGGCTGAGACAGTGCTGACAGCCCGCAGGCTGAGAACGTGCTTCAGAGGAACCAACGTCTCTGCCTGTGTTTTTTATTTTTGCAGCTTCCTCATCCCTCTTTCAAGGACCCCCCAACTCGACTGGAGCTGGTCTCCGGCACCTGGGACTATAATACACTGGATTTTACTCCTGTGATTAGGCTGTGTTATATGGCATAAGTGTCCATAGAGGGAAATTATCTAAAGGAGCTAAATAATCATGCATGTTTAAAGCAGAGTTTCCTATGACTCATCTTAGGAGATGAGCACAAGAAGGATTTGACTCATTATTGCCGGTTTGAAGAAGAAGCAGACATGTGGCAAGGAATGTGGTTGGTTTTGAGGAGTGGAGGGCAGCCCCACGCCAACAGCCAGCAAGGAAACAGGGACCTCCATTCTCCAACCACAAGGTACTGAATTCTGCCAACAAGAATGAGCTTGAAAGTGGAATCTTCCCCAAAGGCTTTAGACAAGAACTCAGCCAGGACAACACCTTGANTGACCACCGAGTTTTATTTAACTTTGTAGATTATTAATTTTATGAGAACTGACGTAATTTTTTTTTCTTTTTGTCTTTTTTACTGACCAGTAACGGGATCTCAACACTCGGTGTCACGCCCGTACCGGGGACCGGCAACGGGCTCGCAACCCTTGGTGTTGCGCCCGCACTGCGCTCAGCCAGTGAGCGGAACCAGTCTCCACATGGGATCCGAACCCTTGGCGGGAGCGCCGCTGCGCTCCCAAGCGG
>NW_007739685.1:34485-35446 GCF_000696425.1 Galeopterus variegatus
AGAAACCTCCCACCAAAGGTAGAATCTAATTCACTCTCCCACTGAATATGGGTCCGTTTTATGAACTTGCTTGTAATAAATAAAAGGCAGTATAGGGGATGCTGCATAATTTGGGGAGCTAGATAAGACCCTGACCCTGACCCTTGTCATAACCCTAACCCGAACACGAACAAGAACTGTAACCCAAACGCTAATCCAACCTGAACATGAACCCTAACCCTAACCTGCACCTGGACCCCAAACCCTAACCTGAACACAAACCCTATCCAGAACCTGAACCCTAACCCTAACCCATGCTGCATAACCTGAACCCAAACCCTAACCCTAACCTCTTTTGAACAAGAATGTCTACTCTCTGCTTGTCCCACCATTGTGTCTGGGCAGCAGATAACTTGTTTTGATTTCACGGTGGGACTTTGGATTTTTGAGCTGGGACAAATTAAAACTTGTCACCCTGTTGCTGTTTCCTAACTTCAGACTGGGTTCCACACAGGGTCTGAGGGGGCACAAGTCCTTCCCCAGCCCTGCGTTTCTTCCAGAGAAGGATCCAAAGTGGTATGAAAAGTCTTGCTTCCTGCTCATATAGTGTATTACTCCATTTCTGTTACNACAAGAACTCAGCCAGGACAACACCTTGATTTCAGCCTTGTGATGGCTCAAGCAAGAAACACATCCACACCACACTGACTTCTGAACTTACAAAACTGTGAGCTCATAAACAGGTATATTCATGGTATTTTAAGCCATTAAGTTTGTGGTAATTTGTTATGCAGCAATGGAATCCTAATACAAGAGGGATCTAGTCCAATAAACTTCCTCTCCTTTCTCCATCCCACAAACTGGTCCAAAGAACAATTACCCATCCAGTGTATCTGGAGATGTCGCTCGTGGTTGTACGATCCTTACCAAGCCACCTGCCCTGTCTCTTTGGGCTTGCTGTGAAGCCGTGGCCAGGATGAAA
>NW_007739685.1:36219-36561 GCF_000696425.1 Galeopterus variegatus
CAGGAAGGCCCCTCCCCCACCAGAATAGCTGAAGCACCTGTCCTGCTGCACAGGTGAGGGGTGGAGGTATCCTTCTGCCAAAAGGGGTAGACATGAGAACAGTTCATTTTCTGAGGTTGAAATGGAAGTTGCCTTATCATGAAATTTGTGTCTGAATCCAGGTACGTGTGTCTCTCTTGAGACTGGATGTCAAATAAGTATATTGTGGTGTTTTCCTGTGTAACAGGTCATGTTATAGGTCTGCAGTGAACAAAACAGACAAACTATTCCCACTGTATTAGATACCTATCAAGGAGTGGAGCTCATTTCAGGGGTAAAAATGTTTCCATGTTGTAAATACAA
>NW_007739685.1:37702-39479 GCF_000696425.1 Galeopterus variegatus
TGGACACACAGGGAGCCTAATATCTGCCCAGTCCATTCATTAGTGTATGCCCAGCCTGCAGAGTTTATATGACATTAATATTTAAACTTAAAACATTCTATATAATATTTTCTAAGTATGATATACCTCACTAAAAATTTTTCAAGAACTATTTATTTGAAAAAATGTACAATTTAAAAATATTTTACCTCGAGGCTCTGCGTAGGTGCCTGGGGCATGGATATGGGGACTGGACTCCCTGCCCACAAACAGGCACACTGCCAACACCTTTGGGCCTTGCCCAGGATCCTAGGGCATTGAGCAGGTGACCCACAGCATCAACCAAGGGACCGGATCCCCTGCCCACAACCAGCACCATGCCAGCACCTCAGGGCCCCACCCAAGGTCCTGGGGCTTGGAGCCAGGGACTGGACCCACCACCCACAGCCAGGCAAACTTCCAGCACCAAGGAGCATGCCAAAAACTTCACCACCATACCACCACAGCCACTACATTAACCACGGCTGCCGCAAAAGCGGATAGACATCACAACCACTACGTGGATGGTCCGCCAGCCACTGGAGTGCATTGACACAAGGAGAATCAAGAGCAGAGACAAAGAAAAGAAGAGGAGGTCACTCCCCGCAAAGCCCATTCCAGAGTGACAAAGAAGCATCTTCTCTATGATCATATTGGGGGACCTGAACATATCTTTCAGCATTGGACAGATCATTTAAGCAACAAATCAACAGAGTAACCATTACTCTTTCAGAAGNTTAAAATGTATAATAAAGGCAGTGCAAAAATAAATCACTATCAGGGAGAAAATATTTGCGATACATACAAATGAAAAAGATTTGTGTCCGGAGTATATAAAGAAATAAAGAAATCATAAGAAACCAATAAACATACAAGAGAAATAAAAGAAAATATCTGATAAATATTTTGTAGGAGACAAAAGACCATACATGAAAAATGCTCAATCTCATTGGTAATTAATAAAAAGCAATATAAAAATCACAAGAAAATCCTATTGCGTGTACACTATAGGAAGAAATTAATAAATGATGCAATCGTGTACACTGATAGGCAGAAATTAATAAATGAGGCAATTCCAATGCTGTCAATCTTGTGGAATAAATTTTCACATGCAGAGATGGTGGGTCTATTCACACACTCGTTGGCATTTCCTGTAAGTTTGAAATTACACATAATCTACAACCCAGTAATTTCTCTCCAATGGGTTGAGAATTTATTTTATGTGGGCATTTGGAAACAAACATGAATTATAGGAGCAGCATTTTCACAAGAGCAAAAAATAAACTTGAAGCATCCCAAACATTATAAGCATTGGGATGGATGGGTAAGTTGGATGACCTACAGTCTCAAACACCAGCACGTGTGACACAGACTGAGGCAGAGAAACCAACGATGACCATGTTCAGGGTAATTCTATTAATATCCTTTCATGGGAAGGTTAAAAGATGCAAAGTTAAACACTTCTTAATGATACATAATAGATGGTAAAGACAACAAGAATATCTATAACATTTCTGATAGTGGTCACATTTGGAGATAGGAGGGAAATGAGGTTGGGTTGGACACACAGGGAGCCTAATATCTGCCCAGTCCATTCATTAGTGTATGCCCAGCCTGCAGAGTTTATATGACATTAATATTTAAACTTAAAACATTCTATATAATATTTTCTAAGTATGATATACCTCACTAAAAATTTTTCAAGAACTATTTATTTGAAAAAATGTACAATTTAAAAATATTTTACCTCGAGGCTCTG
>NW_007739685.1:39913-40878 GCF_000696425.1 Galeopterus variegatus
AGAACCAGCTAGTGTCTGTTTAGAGATAACTGGTTATATAAACTTATATTATTAACTTTTATAAAAATTAAGGAAGTCACCTATTGGTGATGAAAAGAGCTTCAGGACTGATGTCTAATTGAACAAAAAAGCAAAGCAGTTATTGTTGCTTTGAGGGCATAATAGAATTGTAGAAACAATAATTACATGACTTGGAATTTTATAGAGGGAGACTTCTAGGGCAGGGTTTTTGCTAATTCTCAGCAGGGACTGATGATCACACTTGCCCCTCATCATGGACAGAGATACTGGGGAAATGTTGGTTGGTCACTCAGGGCTGGAGCTGGCATCAGACATCACACAACTTGAGAAGCACTGACACAGTAGGTGTTTACCACAGGACAACTCTCTTGGGTTCTGGGGATGAACATGGAAGACTGAGGAGCCAGGCCAAGGGTTCCTAAAAGTCAGAGTAAATCTGCCTGAATCTCAAAGTGCTTGGAAGATAATGTTTCCCCAGAAGGACAGGGCTGCTGATTGGTCTCTTAAGATTTTTGCCACATTTTAATTTAATTTTTTTTGTGTGTGTATGACCAATAAGGGGATTGCAACCCTTGGCTTGGTTTCTCCCGCACTGCCCTCAGCCAGTGAGTGCACCAGCCATCCCTATAAAGGATCTGAACCCACGGTGGGAGCACCACTGTGTTCCCAGCACTGCACTCTCCTGAGTGAGCCACGGGCCAGCCCTTTTGCCACATTTTAAAGCTTCAGGACATGGGTGCTAAAGTAGCAAGCTGAAACCTCCAAAGGTTGCAAGTGGATTTCCACAGTATTTCACGGTTGACCAGTGACCTACTAGAATTTCCATCCAAATCCCTCAAGGGCCTTCCCTGAGGAAGACAGAAGAAGAAGAGATGGATGAGCCTCATTACAACTGCATATGGGTAATTGGACTCAGGGAAGGAGTGAGAGGGGAGAAACCAAGC
>NW_007739685.1:41641-42457 GCF_000696425.1 Galeopterus variegatus
GAAGCAGATAAAGTCAAATTTCTTTTCTGAAGCAAATTCAGACCCTCATATGTCATTATTATACAATAAATATCAAAGTGTTCTAAAACTACTTATTCATCATAAGAAGGTAAGAAAATAATAACAAACCTAAGATTCACAGGGGAATGGATCTACTAAACACAAAAGAATGAAGTCAAATTATCAGGAGAAGGGAAAATGACAGAATTGACAGGCTAATAAATCTGAGACCTATTTATTTGAATAATAAAAACCCAACAAACACTGTGTATTCACTTTCAGTGTTTATTTTAATTAAATACATTTGACTCAAACAAAAATACACAAATGTGGGAGTGGAAAAACATGTAAATGTAGACTCTGAAGAAACTACAAAAGTAAGGATAATTATTAAAATACACGTTTCATAAATAAGTTTGATACTTTAATGAAAAGGGAAATTGTCTGGCCATGTATAAATGATAAAACATTGCTAAGGCCCACACTCCACCAGGCCTGCCGCAGGGCCCTCTTGGCCTGATTGGTGCTGAAGGCCCCCCCTGGCATGGCCTGCCCTGCCTCTAAGAGACCCCGTGTCCTTTCCTGATCTGCCATTAAGGGCTGCCCTGGCCAGACCTGCTGCTAAGGGCCCCACTGCCACTAAGGGCAGGACTGGCCAGACCTACACAAGAGACCCACTGGCCTGGACTGCCTCAGGGCTCTGTTTTAGTCCATTTTGTGTTGCTCTAATAGAATAGGTGGAGCTGGGTAGTTTGTAAAGAAAAATGAAATTTATTGCTTATAGTTTCTGAGGCTAGGAAGTACAAAGTCCATCTG
>NW_007739685.1:43858-44795 GCF_000696425.1 Galeopterus variegatus
TGTTGCCTAGATGATCTGTCCAATGCTGGGAGGTGTGATCAGGTCCCCCAATATTATCATAAAGCAGATGCTTCTTCTGTCACTCTGAAATGGGCCTTGTAGAGAGAGACATCCTCTTATTTTCTTTATCTCTGCTGGTGATTCTCCTTGTGTCAATGCACTCCAGTTGTTGTCAGACTTTCTGCATGGTGATTGTAGTGTCTAGTCACTTTCACAGCAGCCATGGTTATTGTAGCAATTGTGGTGGGCCACTGATGTGGAAGTGATGTTTCTGGCATGCTCCTTGGTGCTGGTGGTGTTCCTCATTGTGGGGTGTGTATGGTCCCCTCTTCCATGCCTAGGGTCCCCAGGCATGCCTTGAGGTGCTGGTGTGGTGTGCCTGGTTGTGGGAGGAGGCTCCAGTCCTCTTCTCTATGCCTCAGGTCCCTGGACAGGCCCCAAGGTGCTGGCATGGTATGCCTGGTTCTGGGAGGGGGGTCTCATCCCCTTCTCCATGCCTTGGCTCCCCAGGTGGTCCCTGCGGCAGTGGCATGATGTACCTCATTGTGGGAGGGTGGTCCAGTCCCCTTCTCCATGTCCCAGGTCACCAGGCAGGCCCCAAGTCCCCATCTCCAGGAGTCAGGTCCTTGGGCAGACCCCAAGGCACTGGCATGGTGTCCCTGGTTGTGGGAGGGGGTCCAGTCCCTTTCTCCATGCCTCGGGTCCCCAGGTGGGCACTGAGGTGCTGGCATGTTGTGCCTGAATGTGGGTGTGGGGTCTAGTCGCCTTCTCCAAGCCTCCAGTTCCCAGGCAGGCCCCAATGTGCTGGTGGTGTGCCTGGACTGGAAGTAATTTTTTGTCCTTTGCTTACTTCTAAAATGGGGGAACTTCCGGTGGGAACCAGTACTTGAGCTGTGTGGTTGACCTAAATTGCTGCCTTTCTGTTGTTTCCCTAGGG
>NW_007739685.1:45086-51748 GCF_000696425.1 Galeopterus variegatus
GAACCAGTACTTGAGCTGTGTGGTTGACCTAAATTGCTGCCTTTCTGTTGTTTCCCTAGGGCAGGCTTTTTGTGCAGCTCAGGGTTTAATGGTTGACCTTATATGTACTTCCGGCTCTTCAAAGACCAGGTGGATCTGTGTTATGTAGAAACTCTGATCTGGGCCTGAGATTTTTCGTCAGTTGCACCCCATGCAATTCTGCATTCCCAACCAGTCTCCTCTGAGTGCTCCTGCACTGATTGAGGGGTGGATCAGCTGTCCTTACAGTGTCCCAGTGTTCTCCTGGTATGCACATCTCCCCCACCACCCATGCTCCAAACACTTCCCATTGGGTGGTCCTGTGCTGGTTCTTTGCAATGACTCACTGGCCTCTGAATGGCTCCCTTTTTTTCAGTTATTCTGGCTTCCTGCTCCTGGGTGGGTCCACGGGAACCCTATAAGTGGTCTTGCTGTCCTGGGGGCTGTCAAGACCATCTTCTCCCCTGCTTTCTACAACTAACTCCATCTGAAAGGCACAGCTATGGCTTCTGCTGGCTGCTGCTCCATGTGCTCATCAGCTCGAGCCTTAAAGCAGCCACAGTATGAAACACTCTGAGCAGTTTTTTTATTGCTCTCATCATGGTTTCTCCCACCTTCATGAACTCTGTAGGTCTCTCTTCCTCTTCCCCTGAGCTCCAGTGGACCCAGATTGGCTGATATTACATTTTTACAGTTGTAAATTAGTTGATTTGTGGGAGAGAGTGATGCTGGGGACAGTCTATTCTGCCATCTTGATGGGAACGCCTTAACAGTCACAGTAGGGGCTAAGTTTGTAATATATAAAACTTGGGGGACACAATTCAAGATTCAGTGAGTTTGGGGTGGACATAATTCAATCCACTGCATTCTGCCCCTGGCCCCCCAAAACTCATGTCCTTTCCACATGCAAATACATTCATTTCATCCCCACAGTCTGAACTTGTATCAAATCAAGAGTCCAAAGTTCAAAGTCCCATCTGTGAAATCAATACAAGTTATCTACATCCAAGATACAGTGGTGGGACAAACATAAGGTACATATTCCCATTCCAAAAGGGAGAAATAGGCCAAAAGAAAGGGTTACCAGGTCCTAAGCAAGTCCAAAATCTGGCAGGGCAGGCATTAAATCTCAAATATGGTGAATCATGTACCTTGATTCCATTTTCCATGTCCTCTGCATGCTGGTGAGGGGATTGGGTCCCAAAGTCCTCGAGCAGCTCTGCTTCTATGGCTTTCCTGGTTGCAGGCCACACTCCAGCTCTCCCAGGCTGTTGTTCCACTCTGTAGCTCCACAGGTCTGAGGTCTCCATGGCAATCCTGCTCACATGGCTCCACTAGACATGTTGCTGATGGGGTTTCTCTCCTGCAACTCTGAACCCACATTTCCACTTGCCATTGCTCTAGTGAAGGCTGTCTGTGGTGACTCCAGGTACATATTCCCATTCCAAAAGGGAGAAATAGGCCAAAAGAAAGGGTTACCAGGTCCTAAGCAAGTCCAAAATCTGGCAGGGCAGGCATTAAATCTCAAATATGGTGAATCATGTACCTTGATTCCATTTTCCATGTCCTCTGCATGCTGGTGAGGGGATTGGGTCCCAAAGTCCTCGAGCAGCTCTGCTTCTATGGCTTTCCTGGTTGCAAGCCACACTTCAGCTCTCCTAGGCTGTTGTTCCACTCTGTAGCTCCACAGGTCTGAGGTCTCCATGGCAATCCTTCTCACATGGCTCCACTAGACATGTTGCTGATGGGGTTTCTCTCCTGCAACTCTGAACCCACATTTCCACTTGCCATTGCTCTAGTGAAGGCTGTCTGTGGTGACTCCACCCCTGTGACAGATCTCTTCCTGGGCTCACAGACATTTCCATACATCTTTTGAAATCTGGGGGGAGGCTCCCAGGCCTTCCGAGCTCTGACATTCTGTGAGCTGGCAGACCTAACACCACGAGGACTCCACCAAAGCTTCTGGCTTGTATTTTCCAAAGCTGCAGCTCCAGCCACACCTGGGGCCAATTTAGCCACAGATGGAGCAGCCAAAGCAGCTGGGATGCTGGTTCTAGAAGCAGTTTTCCAAGATGGCCCTGAGCAGCGAGCCTGTGGAGGACTCCTCAAACTAGTTTCCCAAGACCATATTGCCACCCTAGATCTTTGGGTCTGACATGGAAGAGTGGCCCCAGCAGTTTCTGCAATATCTCAGGGCCTTTTCCCCTTCTCTTCATAATCCCATTCTTTTGGGTTAATCTTCTTAGTACCATTGAATTTTCCTTCTGAAAATGCTCTCTTCTTCTCTACTGCATGGCCAGGCTGCAAACTTCCCAAATCTTTACACTCTCCTTCCCTTTCAAATTCTGGCTTTATGTCATGCCTTTGCCAACATAACTCAGAGTAGGCTGTTACAAGTAGCCATGCAGCTTCCTTGATGCTTTGCTGCTTACAAATTTCTTCTACCAAATACTGTGGTTCATAACCCTTAAGTTTCAACTTCTACAAAGTCCTAAGGCATAAACGCAATGCTGCCAAGTTCTTCACCAGTTCACAGCAAGGGTGATCTTTTCCCCATTTTTGAATAAACTCCTTCTTTCTATCTGAGACCTCTTTTTTTTTTTTCTTTCTCCTTTTTGTCTTTTTTCGTGACTGGTAGTGGGATCGCAACCCTCGGTGTCGCGCCCGCACCGCGCTCAACCAGTGAGCGGACCTGTCTCTATATGGGATCCGAACCCTCGGTGGGAGCGCCGCCGTGCTCCCAAGTGCCGCACTCTACTGAGTGCACCACTGGGCCGGCACTGAGACCTCTTTTGAATGGTCTTTACAGTCCTTATTTCCATAAACATTCTGCTCACCACCATTTAACTGGTCTCTAAGACATTCCAAACTTTCCCTCATCTTTTTTCTTCTTCTGAGTCCTCCTAACTCTCCCAAACTCTCCTCAACACCCAGCTCCAAAGCCATTTCAACATTGTCAAGTATCTGTTGTAAGTGACACCCCACTTCTGGTACCAATTTTCTGTTTTAGTCCTTTTTGTGTGGCTATAAGAGAATACTTGGTACTAAGGGCCTCCATGGCCAGGCCTCCTATTCAGGGTCTCTCTTCTGTTATGGGCCTTCCAGGCCTGCCCAAATGTATCCTTGGCCTGGCCTGGCACTAAGGGATCCCCTTGCTGGCCTGCCCATAGGGCACACCTGGCAGACCTGTCCCTAGGGACCCCTGGCTGGCCTGCCTCTAGGGACCCCATAGAGTGGCCTGATCTGCTTCCTGTCCTAGCCTGCTCCTAAGGAACCCCTGGCCCTGCCTGGCCTGCCACTAGGGATTCCCTAGCTTGGCCTGTCCTGTTCCTAGGACCCTGCTGGCCTGGCTTGGTCTGGCTTTGAGCCAAGGATCCCCTTACCTGTCCTGGAATGTACCCAGGGCCCTTCTGGCCTGGATTGGCACTATGTGCCACCTCAGTCCTGGCCTGATCAGCTGCTAAGGGCACCTCTGACTGGGCTTCCCTTCCACCAAGGGCACCCATGTCCTAGCCTGCCCCTAGGGCCACTATGCCTTCATCTGCCACTAAGGGCTGCCCTGGCATGTCCTGCGCAAGGAACCCACTGGTTGTCCTGCTGCAGGGCCCACCTTTACTGGTCTGCCCCTAGTGAACCACTGCCATAAGGGCCACCCTGCCACTAAAGGCACCCCTGCCACTAAGTGCCCCTCTTGGCTGGCATATCTCTGGGCCCCCTTGGCCTTTCTTGCCTAAGAGCCCCCCTGGCCTGCCTCTAAGAGATCATGTGGCCTGGATTGCCCTTTCACTAAGGGTCCTCTTTGAATGGGCTGGCCCATGGCCCCTTGGCTTGCTTAGTGCTATGGCCTCCCTGGCCTGGCCTGCCTTTCTGTAAGAGACCCCATGGACTGGCCTGGCCTGCTTTAGGAGTCTCTTATAGGTAGGCCAGGCCAGGCCAGCCCTGAGGCAGGCCCAGCCAGTGGGTCTTTTCTTTACACCTGATCAGTCCAACCCATAATGATAGTGGGACACTTAGCAGCAGGCCTGGCAAGGGCACCATTAGTGGCAGACCAGGTAAGGCCAGGGACACCATTATTGTCAGGACAAGGCAAACCAGGCCAGGATTTCTCTTAGAGGCAAGCCAGGCCGTGGGTGCCAGGGGGTTCTTTCTTTCTTGGGGGCCCATGGGAGAGCCAGGCCTGGGATGCTTTTAGTGTCAGGACAGACCAGGAGGGACCTAGGCAGGCTAGACGAATGAAGGAAAGAATGAAGAAGGAAGGAAGGAAGGAAAGAAAGAAGGAAAGAAAGAAGGAAGGAAGGAAGGAAGGAAGGAAGGAAGAAAGGAAGGAAGAAAGAAAGAAAGAAAAGAGGAAGGAGGGAAGGAAAGAAAGAAAGGAAAGAAAGGAAGGAAGAAAAGGCAGGAATGGAAGGAAGGGAGGGGAGGAAGGGAGAGAAGGAAAGGAGAGAAGGGAGGGAAGACAGGGAAGGAAGGANTTTTTTTTTTTTCTTTCTCCTTTTTGTCTTTTTTCGTGACTGGTAGTGGGATCGCAACCCTTGGTGTCGTGCCCGCACCGCGCTCAACCAGTGAGCGGACCTGTCTCTATATGGGATCCGAACCCTCGGTGGGAGCGCCACCATGCTCCCAAGCGCCGCACTCTACTGAGTGTGCCACCGGGCCGGCACTGAGACCTCTTTTGAATGGTCTTTACAGTCCTTATTTCCATAAACATTCTGCTCACCACCATTTAACTGGTCTCTAAGACATTCCAAACTTTCCCTCATCTTTTTTCTTCTTCTGAGTCCTCCTAACTCTCCCAAACTCTCCTCAACACCCAGCTCCAAAGCCATTTCAACATTGTCAAGTATCTGTTGTAAGTGACACCCCACTTCTGGTACCAATTTTCTGTTTTAGTCCTTTTTGTGTGGCTATAAGAGAATACTTGGTACTAAGGGCCTCCATGGCCAGGCCTCCTATTCAGGGTCTCTCTTCTGTTATGGGCCTTCCAGGCCTGCCCAAATGTATCCTTGGCCTGGCCTGGCACTAAGGGATCCCCTTGCTGGCCTGCCCATAGGGCACACCTGGCAGACCTGTCCCTAGGGACCCCTGGCTGGCCTGCCTCTAGGGACCCCATAGAGTGGCCTGATCTGCTTCCTGTCCTAGCCTGCTCCTAAGGAACCCCTGGCCCTGCCTGGCCTGCCACTAGGGATTCCCTAGCTTGGCCTGTCCTGTTCCTAGGACCCTGCTGGCCTGGCTTGGTCTGGCTTTGAGCCAAGGATCCCCTTACCTGTCCTGGAATGTACCCAGGGCCCTTCTGGCCTGGATTGGCACTATGTGCCACCTCAGTCCTGGCCTGATCAGCTGCTAAGGGCACCTCTGACTGGGCTTCCCTTCCACCAAGGGCACCCATGTCCTAGCCTGCCCCTAGGGCCACTATGCCTTCATCTGCCACTAAGGGCTGCCCTGGCATGTCCTGCGCAAGGAACCCACTGGTTGTCCTGCTGCAGGGCCCACCTTTACTGGTCTGCCCCTAGTGAACCACTGCCATAAGGGCCACCCTGCCACTAAAGGCACCCCTGCCACTAAGTGCTCCTCTTGGCTGGCATATCCCTGGGCCCCCTTGGCCTGTCTTGCCTAAGAGCCCCCCTGGCCTGCCTCTAAGAGATCATGTGGCCTGGATTGCCCTTTCACTAAGGGTCCTCTTTGAATGGGCTGGCCCATGGCCCCTTGGCTTGCTTAGTGCTATGGCCTCCCTGGCCTGGCCTGCCTTTCTGTAAGAGACCCCATGGACTGGCCTGGCCTGCTTTAGGAGTCTCTTATAGGTAGGCCAGGCCAGGCCAGCCCTGAGGCAGGCCCAGCCAGTGGGTCTTTTCTTTACACCTGATCAGTCCAACCCATAATGATAGTGGGACACTTAGCAGCAGGCCTGGCAAGGGCACCATTAGTGGCAGACCAGGTAAGGCCAGGGACACCATTATTGTCAGGACAAGGCAAACCAGGCCAGGATTTCTCTTAGAGGCAGGCCAGGCCGTGGGTGCCAGGGGGTTCTTTCTTTCTTGGGGGCCCATGGGAGGGCCAGGCCTGGGATGCTTTTAGTGTCAGGACAGACCAGGAGGGACCTAGGCAGGCTAGACGAATGAAGGAAAGAATGAAGAAGGAAGGAAGGAAGGAAGAAAAGAGGAAGGAGGGAAGGAAAGAAAGGAAGGAAGAAAAGGCAGGAATGGAAGGAAGGGAGGGCATGAGGGAGGGGAGGAAGGGAGAGAAGGAAAGGAGAGAAGGGAGGGAAGACAGGGAAGGAAGGAAGGAACAAAGGAAGGAGGTAAGGAGGGAATAAAGGAGGGAAAGAAAGAGCCCCCCCCCTGGGGTCCCCCGGGCCTGGACTTGCCTATCTCTAAGAAACTCCCTGTTCTGGCTTGGGCTGAAATGTCAGTAAGGGCTCCCCTGGCCTGATGCCACCTAGGGCCCTCAAGAAAGAAAGAAAGAGAGAAAGAGCTGAAAGAAAGAAAAAAAGAAAGAAAGGAAGAAGGAAGGAAGGATGGAAGGAGGAAAGGAAGAAAGGAAGAAAGAAAGAAAAGAAAGAAAGGAAGGAAGAAAGAAAAGAAAGAAAGAAAGAAAGAAAGAAAGAAAGAAAGAAAGAAAGAAAGAAAGAAAGAAAGAAAGAAAGAAAG
>NW_007739685.1:52748-58651 GCF_000696425.1 Galeopterus variegatus
GAAGAAAGAAAAGAAAGGAAGGAAGGAAGGAAGGAAGGAAGGAAGGAAGGAAGGAAGGAAGGAAGGAAGGAAGGAAGGAAGGAAGGAAGGAAGAAAAGAAAGAAAGAGCTTCCCTAGGGCCCCCTTGGCCTGGACTGGCCTGCCTCTAAGAGAGGCCCTACCCTCACCTTCCCTGCCACTAAGGGTGCCTCTGGTGTTTCCTGGCCTGCCACTAAGGGATGCTCTGCCCAGGCCTTCTTCTAATGGCCCCACTGCCACTAAGAGCTGGCCTGTCCAGGCCTACACCAGAGACCCACTGGCTGGGCCTATTTCAGAGCCACCCTGGCCTGACCTGGCACTAGGGGCCCCCATGGTCTAGCATACTTGGTGCTAAGGGCATCTGTGGCCAGGTGTACTATTCAGGGACCCCTGCCACTAAGGGCTCTTTTCTGCTAAGGGCCTTCCAGGCCTGCCCCAAGTGATTTCTTGGCCCAGCCTGTCCCCGCTAGTGCCCCCATGGCCAGGCAGGACTACCCTAAGTGCTTCCTTGGCCTGACCTGGTAGTAAGGGGCCCCATGGCTGGCCTATCTCTAGGGCCCCCCTGGCATGACCTGACTCTAGGGATCCTGTGGCCTAGCATAGCCTGCCACTAAGGCTCCCCTGGTCAGGAAGGCCTACCACAAGTACCCTCTTGCCTGGCTTAACCTGCACCTAAGGCACCCCTGGCCCTGCCTGACCTGCCCCTAGGGCCCCCTATCCTGGCCTGGACTGTCCCTAAGATCCTGGAGGCCTGGACTGACCTGGCACTATGGGCCTGCCTGGCTCAGCCTGGCCCAGAGCCAAGCATTCCCCTTCTCCTGTTCTGTACTATCCTCAGGGCCTTGCTGGCCTGTCCCAGCCTGAAACTATGATTCACCTCTCTCCTGGCCTGAGTGGTTCTAAGGGCCCCCCTGCCTGGGCTTGCCTTCCATTATGTGCCTCCATGGCCTGACCTGCTCCTAGGGCCCCTGTGCCCTTGCCTGCCACTAAGGCTACCCTGGGCAGGCATGTTGCTAAGGGCCTCCTACCACTAAGGGCCAGCTTGGCTTATCCTGCCCAAGGAACCCACTTGCCTGGCTTGCCACATCACCCCCCTTTAATGGTCTACCCCTAGTGGACCACTGCCATAAGGGCCACTCTGCCACTAAGGGCACCCCTGCCACTAAGTGCTCCCTTGACTGGCCTGTCCAGGGACCCCTTGGTCTGTCTTGGTGCTAAGTGTCCTCCTGGCCTGATCTGCCCTGCCTCTAAGGCACCCCTGGCCTTGCCTGGCCTGGTCTGTCACTAACAACACCCCTGGCCTGGAAAGCCTGCCCTAAGTGCTTCCTTGGTCTGCCCTGGCACTAATAGCCCCTGTGCTCTGGCCTGACCCTAGGGCCCCCTGGCCTAGCCTGCCCAAGGGACCAACTGTACTGATCTTCCCCTATGGGCCCTGAGGCTGGACTACTGGTAAGGGCACCCTCCAGCTCTCTTTTCTTTTTTCTTGTTTTCCTATCTTTTTATTTTTGGTCTCTCTCTCTCATTATTTTTCTTCTTGTATTTTCTTTCCAGGACTTTTTTGTGTTTTTGTGTTTTTTGTATTTTTCTGTCCTCATTTTTGTTTTCTCCTTTTATTTTTATTTTTTTGGTTCTCTTCCTTTTTTGGTTTTCTTTTTGTTGGGGTTTTCTTTTCTGGGGGGCTTTCTACTTTGGGGGGGTTCTTGTGTTTGTGGAGTTTTTGGTTTTCTTTTTTCTGTTAAGGTTTTTTTCTTTTGGGATGTTTTCACTTTGTTGAGATTTTCTTCTTTTTGGAGTTTTCTTCTTTTCCAGCGGTGGGGTGGGGGGGAGGTTCTTCTTTTTGTTGGGGTTTTCTTTTGTGGGGTTTTTCTTCTCTTGGGGCTTTTTTGGGATTTTTCTTGTTTTCTTAGGAATCTTTCCCTTTTAGGGGGTTTCTCCTTTTCATGGGAGGATTTCTTTCTGTTGAAGTTTTATTTTCATTGGGATTTTGTTCTATTTGGATTTTTTTCTTCATTTATGGGGGTTTTCTTCTTTTTATAGGGTTTCCCTCTTTGGGGAGGTGTCTTTCTTTCGGGGGTGGTTTCTTCTTTTGGTTGGGTTTTTCTTCTTTGGGGGGATTTTTCTACTTTTTCATTAGGTTTTGTTCTTTTTGGGGTGTTTCTTTTCTGAGGGGTTTTTCTTTTCCTTGTGGTTTTCTTTTTGTTGGGGTTATCTTATTTTGGGGGGTTCTGTTCTTTTTTGGTGGGTTCTGCTTTTTCTTGGGGATTTTTTACTTTGGAGAGATTTTTCTTTCTTCTCTTGGAGTTCTCTTTGCTGGGGTTTCTTCTTTTGGGTTTTTTTCTTTTGGGGGGTTTTTCTTCTTTATGCTGAGATTTTCTTCCTTCTGTTGGGGTTTTCCTTTTGTGGTGTTTTCTACTTCTTTGGGTGTTTTCTTCATTTGGGGGATGTTTTCTTCCTATTTTGCGTGTTTTCTTCTGCTTGTTGTTTTCTTCCTTTTTCGGTTGTTTTCTTCTTCTTTTGGGTGTTTTCTTCCTATGTTGCGTGTTTTCTTCCTTTTATGGGTGTTTTGTTCTTCTTTTGGGCATTTTCACCTTTTGGTTGTTTTCTCCATCTTGGTGTTTTCCTCTTCTTTTTTTCTTATTTTGTTTTCTTCTTTTCTGGCCCAACTTCTCAGCCAGCTGCATCTTCACATGATGTTCCACCTGCAGTGCACTGGTGAACTTCATGTTCAAATTGATTTGGATGGAGAGAAGCAATCCGTAGCCACCTGATGCAGCTGGAAATCCATGGCACAGTGAAGGGGGCACAGGGCACTGGCTCACAGGTGCCTTCCCAGCTCATTTCATGTGAGCTCTCCATCACCCCCTTTTACAAGTGGGGGAAAAAAGGCCCAGGGATTGAGGGTGGAGGGCAGACTGGCACGGTGAGTGGCACACCAGCCTGATGAAGCCAGTCTACAGCTTAACCAGCTGCTCCTGGAGCTCACAGGCCTGGGACAGCATGCAGCTGGTGGTGGTGTGGTGGTGCTGCATGCCCTCCAGCACCTGCCTGTGCTGTTTGCCCCAGAGCCCAGCAGCCTGCCCTAGCTCCAGTAGCTGCTCCAGCTTCAGGTGGCTCAGACCCTCATTGTCTTTTACCTGAGTATGGAGTTTACCCTCCATGCTCTCCAGCTGCTTCTGCAGCTGGTTAGCCTCCACCTGCAGCCACCATTATTCCTCTCTGGGCCCTGATGGAGGCTCTGGGGCTGGAGGCAAGGAGGAGAAAGGAATTGGACAATAAGATCTTCTGGCCTCTGAAGTGGCAAAAAACACTATTCTCGATCCACAGCTCCTAATTCAGGGCCCTCACCCCAGACAATGGCTTCCTGGTAAACATTCCTCACACCCAGATGATGGTCAATCATTCCGACCACTTTCAAATAGAGTTCTTCACATTCTTGTGCTCAAGACAACTGTGGGTGGCTGACAGCCCATACTCCACCCCTCTTTGCAGATGGCGACACTGAGGCTCAGATGAGCAGACTTGCTATCTGCTGGCATGCACCTCTTTCTCTTCCCATCACCTGCTCCCAGGGCACCCCAGCCCCAGCTTACCTGTCCATCTGCTTACATTGGCCAAGCAGGTCTCCAGCTCCAGTACCTGAGTCAGGCCATGCTCCTCCCTCTACCCAGAATGTCACATCATTGTCACGTGGATAGAGGCCAGCCTTTGTTCATCAGGTCCTGGTCTCCTTGTAATAGGACTCCCTGCTGAGCAAGTAAGCAAAATGTTTTTCTTTGGTTCTTAAGGGAAGACAGAGAGTCTTCTGGGAAATTTAGTCTCACTCTCCAGCGATGTCATCAGCATGGGACTAGGGGAAGACCTGTGTCATGTTGCCACTGCGCATGTTCTGCTCTACCCACTTCCGCCATGTTTCCTCGGCTACTTTCCGACCCTTTGGCTCTCTGGACACTTTTCCTCAGATTTTGGGTCTGGATTCTGTGCCCCTGCAGGTTAATGCTGGGATGAAAGAGGAATCCCCGTGTTATGGGTGGACACTGGGGGTCAGGATGGTGTTCCCAGCACTTGGTGGAGCAACTTTGGTGGCGCTCATGCCAGCTGGAGCTGATGCGCCTGTGCGAGCCATGAACATGGGAAACGGGATGCTCAGGTTGTGCTTTCAAGCACTAGATTGTCAGAGGTCAGTGCACTTCAAGAAGAGCAGGTGTGCCTTCCGCTGCCCAAAGCTGCAATTCCTGGGAATTTAAGTTGGCCGTAGGGGGCAATTATGTTATATATCACTGCATTCTGTGTGGTTCTATTGTTTTGAAGGATTTTCAACCTAGACTTACAAGATAAATTGGTCTGATGTTTTTTTCTTTGTGATATCTCAGTATGCTTTTGGTATTGGTAGTAAAACTGCCTCATGTAATGAACAGAAACTTGTCTCTGCTGTGCTGTGTTGTTTGGACAGTTTGAGCAGATTTCACGTTAAATCTTGTTCAAATGTTTGGTAGAATTAAACAGTGAAGGTTCCAAACACAAACTTTTTCTGTTGTATAGCATTTTATTATTAAAGCACTTGTCAACTCAGATTATTTATTAGTTCATTGAGTCAGTTTCAGTTCTGTCTTTCTAGGAATTTCTTCATTTTATCTAAATTATTTAACATATTGGCAAACAATTGTTTATATTATTTTTCTCTAATATTTTCTTTATTTTTTCTAAGGTTGGTAGTACTGTCCTCTCCTTAATTTTTAATTGTAGTTGTTTGAGTCTTCTCTCTTTTTTACTCCTTGGTCTAGTGAAAGATTTGTCAATTTTTAAAAATTTTTTATTAACCTGCTTATAATTTTATTGTCATTCTACATTGTTTTTTATTTTCTATTTCTTTGCTGTTTCTTGTAATTTTTTTCTTTTCTTTAAAAAAAAGATGACCAGTAAGGGGATCTTAACCCTTGACTTGGTGTTGTCCATGCTCTCCGAAGTGAGCTAACCAGCCATCCCTATATAGGGATCCGAACCTGTGGCCTTGGTGTTATCAGCACCGCACTCTCCCAAGTGAGCCCTGGGCCGGCCCCCCTTTTTTTCTTTTCTTATGCTTACTTCAGATTCTGTTCTCTACTATTTTTAGTGTCTTATTGTGGAAACTTAGGTTATTGATTTGAGATCATTGTTTCTTTTTAATGTACATTGTTTCTTTCCCTATACTTGACCCAGGGGTGTCAAGGTCAAGATGGCGACTCAAGTGGGAGTGGGGGTGGGGTTTGCAGACAACACAAGCATAGGAGGTGTGCAGTGAGTTCAACTTCCAGCTCTGCCGTGAAGGATCCTGTTACTAACCCATATAATATTCAGTTTGCCCATCTGTACCGTGAATGTATTAATACTAGATAAATGCCCCTAAATTCCAAGAGAAATAATTGCGAGGTGTNCGTGAATGTATTAATACTAGATAAATGCCCCTAAATTCCAAGAGAAATAATTGCGAGGTGTGTACAGATTGTTACTGTGAGGTCATTGTATTTGTGGGATTTCCTGGTGTCTTCCTCAACAAGTGAAGTTTCTGGTCCCCTCCTGCCTTGTGTAGTCTGCCTAGCAAACCTGGTTCAAATTTCCAGAAGTTTGCATAAGACAATGAGTTCAGTCAGGGAGACTGGGATACTGGATGATGGTCCAATTTTGGCAGATGGGATGAAAAGTAGTTCTCACGCAGTGTGAGAAAGGAGGCTCTGCAGGTAGAAACTGTACCTGAGGGGACACCCCTCTGACCTGAACCCTCTTACTAGCCCTTCAGAGCATAAACAGAAGAGTCACAGAAAGAAAGTGTTATATTTAGATGTCCCCGTCAATTATTGAGTCTAAGTCCCAGAGTGAACAAGATTTGAGTGATACTACCTTCTTCAGCA
>NW_007739685.1:60228-61332 GCF_000696425.1 Galeopterus variegatus
AGGATCTCAAGAGAGAGATTCTTTTTATGGTTCCCATGGCATCTCTTATTACCAGCAACCTGGCTGACATCCATCTGGTTGATGTTTATTGTGCTTATAACAACTTATAGATGTGATTGTGGAGTTCTGTTGATTATATCTGGCATGTAATCACATTTCTTTCCTTCTCAGAAATATGCTAAAAACATACTAAATTCTGGAAGATTGGAGGTGTTAGAATTTGCTGTATAGCAAATGAACAAAAACTTACTGGTTTAAGAAACAGTCATTTATAATTCTATGTGTAAGTTTTCAGGCAGAGCTCAGCTAGGCAGTACCTATTCTGGTGGTAACTGGAATCACAAATGACCTATAGGGGTCTGGTGCCTTGGCTGAGGCTGGTGCCTTGAAGAGGACTTCACTCATAAGTGTAGCAGTTCATGCTGGCTCTTGGCTGGGTCCCACTTACCCAACAGGCAAGCCCTGAGCTTCTTCAGAACATGATAGTATTTGAGAAGGCAAACTCTTTTGGGCAAATATTATTCAAAATGATATCTGTATCTCATTTACTGATGTCCTATCAGCCAAACTAAGTGAAGTGGCAAAGCCCAGTGTCATTGTGAGAGGGAACTATGTGAAGGCATAAATACAGGGAGGTGTGTCACTGGAGGAAAAGTATACTCTGATAAATATACACTATGGACATTTCCCATATACCATCATGAGCCAAAAATGTTAAGTGGTAAGATGAATACTTTCCATGAAGTTTAACTCTATAAAGACAAGAGGTGTCCTAGTGGAAACACTACTATGGACTTCTGTGTGGTGTGTCTTTATTGATGGAAATGTAGTTAATAACTCCTAAGTATTTTTCTCAATCATCAATTTTAATAAGGGCATAATGTTTCTCTTTTTGGTGTACTGTAATTTATTTAAACAACCATCCTTAAAAGTTTAAATTGTTTTTTTCCCCTGTAATGTTAATTGTTACTAAATTGCTAGCAAATAAGTGTTTTCATTAACCTAAGGGTAATTTGTGGGTTTGATCTCTACCAATGAAGAGTAAAAAAGGATCAGCATGTTCAGTGTGGGTGCTCCTTCGGGGAGTTCTTTCCTGCCCATTCT
>NW_007739685.1:63134-64544 GCF_000696425.1 Galeopterus variegatus
GCTTTGCCTTACTTGAATCTTCTGCTGTATTTGAAACTGCTATTCATGATTTTTCCGTGGACATTTTTATCTCTTAGTTTATAATGGCCTCGCTGATGGTTTCTTCTCTTGATCTGCTGATGGTTTCTTCTCTTTCTCTTTCTTTTTGTCCTTACAGCATCTCACCCAAGTGTTCCATCCTGCTCCCGTTCATGTCACTCTGCAGGTCTCCTTGACTGATTCAGCTCTCTGAGGTTTGATGCTCTGAACTGTGTCTCTCCAGTCTGGAGATCTTTCCCAGCCTTTAGACTGTAGGTTCAACTCGCTGTTTAATGCTTCTTTGTAGCTATCCAAAAAGCACCTTGAGCTCAACAAATCAAAAAGAAAAACCACATTTTTTGTTCTTCTCTTGTAATAGAGGTACTTCAAAGATTTTATGTAAAGATGACTGTTACCTTTTATTTCTATTTTTCTTTTTCCTTTATTTTATTTAAAAAAAAAATTTGGCAGCTGGTCAGTACAGGGATCTGCACCCTTGACCTATGAGTTATAACAACACATTGTAACCAACTGAGCTAACCGNTCTCTTCCAACTGTGATTCCAGATTCCTCTACCTGTTTCCAAGAGCAAAGAAAATAAATCCGTCTCTGGCAAGTTGTTTATTTAGGTATTCATCTGTTTTTTATAAATTATATTTTAGGAGCTTTATGAGTATTCAGTAATTAAAATGAAAAAGTAAAAATAAATAAAATTTAACATTAGTGAAATATACAAAAACAAGAGAAAGTTGGCATGTTGATATAGGTGGGTTACAGAACTTTAGAGCCATCTAAGTTGAGTACAAATTGGTCTCTGGTCTTTCTAATACCATGGCAGAAACACACATTGTTACATGATTCCAATTGACCCTAAGATGACAACATGCTAAATTCTCATGTGATATAAAGTCTGGTGCAGAGTCTTTATTTGTCACATGCATGGTGTAGTGGACAGTGTCTCACTACCAATCTGGAAATAAACATTCGTCGTTGTGCAGCGGTAACAGTTATCCAGTGCTAAATCACATATCGGTTAATACGGTTCTTCTGGAATTGCTTAAGTGGTGTGGTCCCAGGCAGCTTTTGAAAGTCCCCACTTGATGCATGGGAAAGCCTGGAATATGTAGGGGACAGAATCCACTGCAGGCCCTTAATAACTCTATGTGTTTCTCTCAGCTGGTCTGTATATGTGGGTTGTGCCACCAACAGTCTAAAGTTACATTTTATGGTAAACATTTTTGTTGGTTATTGGCATTTTAATCCACTCGACATAGCTTTAGTTCAGTTCTTCAAAATTTTATCAATAACTTATCATCCAATTCAAAGACCTCTTTTGGCTTTGCCTTACTTGAATCTTCTGCTGTATTTGAAACTGCTATTCATGATTTTTCC
>NW_007739685.1:66253-67196 GCF_000696425.1 Galeopterus variegatus
AAAATGTTTTCATGTTCCCCAAATAAAATTTGTGCTTGTGAAACACTAAATCTTTATTTTTTTCTACCACAAACCCTGACAAGCACTCTTCTACTGTCTACATCTATGAATTTTTCTACTTTAGAAACCTCACATAAGAAGTGCAATCATATCGTATTTGTTTTCTCTTGACTGGCTTATTTCACTTAGGTTAATGTCTTCAAACATCATCTGTGTGGTAGTACTTACTTTCCAGTTTTCTCTTACTTTTCAAATCTCAATAGTATTATACACATACACCACGTGTTGCCCATCCATTCATACACTGGTGGATGCTTGATGCTTCCTCCTTTTGGCCACTGTGGATAATGCTGCTGTGAACACGCAGGTGCAACTGTCTGGTCTAGTCTCAGCTTTCACTTCTTTTGGAGATGTACCTAGGAGTGGATCCGATGGACCACATGATAATTCTATGTTCAGAAATCTCCATAACGTCTTCCACATTTTATATTTCCACCAGCAATACATTAACATTGCAGTTTTTTTTTTNGGTCTCCACATGGGATCCGAACCCTCGGCGGGAGCACCGCCATGCTCCCAAGCGGCGCACTGGAGAGTGCGCCACCGGGCCGGCCCAACATTGCAGTTTCTACACTTCCTTCCCAATACCTGCTTTTTTTTTTCTTTTGGTACAGGCCATTGTAATAAATGTAAAGCAATAGTTTATTGTGGTTTTGATATGCATTTTTCTAATGACTAAGTTACGTTGGTCATCTTCTCATGTGTGTATCAGCAACTTGTATGTGTAATGTGTATTTTTAAATTTTCTTGTTTTGTTTTCTAGTTGGAGAATTTTAAAATATATATTCTGAATATCAATATCTTATGATATGTTTTGTGAATATTTACCCCATTATATTGGTTGTCATTTAACTCTATTAATTGTGTCATTTGATGCAGAAAA
>NW_007739685.1:68784-69957 GCF_000696425.1 Galeopterus variegatus
ATTATGGGCCCACAAGGGCGTATTAATGTGGCAGCCTAAGACGGCGCCGGGAGGAAGCAGGCTGGGGGTGTTTGTGGAACCTTGCCTAAGCCCTTATTGGCCAAATATGCACTTCCATGCTCGAGGTTGCAATAGCTGGGCATTGAGACAGGATGCATGCTCTCTTGACCTTTAGGCTGATAAGTTTATGTAAAAAACCTCCCCTCCCTATCTGCCTATAAAAGCAAGTGCTTGTGTGATAATAATGGAACTGCCTCGACAGAACCCCCGCCACGTCTGAGTGTCCTTTACCTGGGCTGGTTTGGGGCCAGCAGTTGTGCTCACCTCTCTTCATGGCTCTCTTCCCCCATCTCCTTCCAAAGGAAAAAGGGAATCCGGGCCGTTTGCTCGCCCACTGAAAGGAACTTGGCTAAGGGCTGTACGGGTCGGCTGCTGGCGGACCCGACAGAGTGGTGCCCCGTGTGAGGTGATTTTTAAAACTCGTGGGTGAAAGGTGAGCGGGTGAGGCCCCTGGCTGCTCAGTCCTGAAAGAAGGTCGATGAAGGGTGATCAACCAGCGGAGTGGCCCCCACAACTGCAGTAGTCGCCATCAAGTAATCCACCTGCATGTCAGGGTGAGTACCATAACAGGGGGAAGTCCCTGCACTTCTCTGCCCTGTGCTCCCTTTGTCCCTTCCTTGGGGCAACATGGGAGGTGTGTGTGTGGAAAGAGTGACGAGACAGCTTGCAAGGCTCTAAAGTACATGTTAAAAAGCAGAGGCCTAGAAATATCTGATGAGACAGACTGCAAAGCTCTAAAGTACATGTTAAAAAGCAGAGGCCTAGAAATATCTGATGAGATAGCCTGCAAAGCTCTAAAGTACATTTTAAAAGGAAAAGGCCTAGAAATATCTGACTCCATGGCCACCAATGCCTGGTGTCATGTGGTGCAGGTAGCCCCTTGGGCACCTTTATCCAACTTGTTCTCGCATGAGACTTGGGACCGGGTTCAGATCCTGGCCAGAAAGAACGAGATTAGTCACGGGCTAGACCCCCCCTTAGGGTTCTACCCAACCATCTCTGACCTAAAGCTTTGCTTCCATCCTGAGCATCAGGAAGGGGCAGAAAGGGATTGGGCGCAGTTCCATGAGGAGAGAAAAAAAGAAACAAAGCTGCCAATGCAAGGCCCTGAGC
>NW_007739685.1:70957-74214 GCF_000696425.1 Galeopterus variegatus
TCAAGGGACAATGTTTTGGTTGCGGAAGACAAGGTCATTTTAAAAGCCAATGTCCCAAGACTAAAGGCAAAAAAAACCCTTCATGCTCCTGCCTGAGTGCCATCAATATCAAAACTGGCTGGCACTGGCTCAAGAAGGGTATCTCGGGGTTGTTGATTGCCACTATGGCAAGAATAAATTGGTCTCTGCCTTCAAAGAGCTGTCACGGACTAACCCACAGCTTTTTGTCGCCAACCCCCTGGTAGACGCCTACAATGTCTTCATGGATGGTGGCAAATCAGGGGCTGCTGTAATTATTTACAACCTCCCATGCACCACATCACAGGTGGCCCCCGCTACTCATTTTCACCCCTGCGATGGGTTGGCACAATACAAAGAGCTGCTCACTATACTCCTTGCCCTGCAAAAGGTGCCAGACCCCATTAGCCTTTTTACAGACAGCTTATATGTGGCCAATCTTCTCTCTGGGCTTCTGGGAGCCCACATTTGCTTAGATTGTAATCCCATCTCCTCCCTTATGATACAAGTAAGGAGTACCTTACAAGGCTGCAGTAACCCTATTTTTGTTCAACACCTTCAGGGTCATCAAGGGATGCCAGGATTTCTAGCCACTGGAAATGCCCAGGCAGACACTCTTGCCTCTCAGGGCCCTAAAATATATACAATAGATAGTGCCAGCCAACTGCACACTTTAACTCATGTAAACTGGCGAGGTCTACATGCCAGGTTTCCAAATATACCTATTTCACAGCTAAAAAGGATTGTACACACATGCAAGTCATGCCTTCCTTATCTGCAAGTACCCCCCTTACAACCACCAGGGGTCAATCCTAGGGGACTCAAGCCTAATGTGCTTTGGCAAACTGATGTAACTCACTTCCCATCTTTTGGGAAACTCAAATATGTTTTTGTGTCCATTGACACCTATTCACACACGTATTGGGCCACAGCACACGCCGGTGAAGCTTCCAAGCATGCAAAAAATCACCTGCTGCAGTGTTTTGCCACCTTAGGGCTGCCAGCACAAATTAAAACAGATAATGGGCCTTGTTTTTCTAGCAATGTCTTACAAGAATTTTTAATACGATGGAACATTAAACATACTACAGGAATTCCCTATAACCCCAAAAGACAAGCCATTGTTGAACGGCATCACCAATGCCTAAAAAATCAATTACTAAAACAAAAAGGGGGAGTAACCAGCCCTCATCAGCAGTTGGGACAGGCACTCCTAATTTTAAACATCCTAAATTTTTCCAAAAACGAACCCCTGTCTGCCTTCCAGAAACACTGGTCAGCTCAACCACTGCACCCAGAAGTCCAAGTGCGGTGGAAAGACCCCTTAACAGGCAAGTGGAGGGGCCCTGACCCGTTGCTAACTATGGGTCGAAGGTTTGGTTGTGTCTTCCCCCTCAGTGAGTCAACCCCTACATGGGTCCCAGCCAAAAATCTTAAGTTCTTGCCAGACACCCAGGGTACTGAGGACCCTGAGGAGTTTACTGTTTGTATGCTTCAGACTGCATTATGAACCCTTTGTGAATGATCCAAGTGGCCACCCTCCTCGGGTCAACAAGGATAAGGGCCTCTGCCACCGGGGAAGGTCCCCAGGAATGAGCCAACCAAACCTGGGAGGTCATACAAGCCACTTGGAGGTGTCTGTATCACATTTAAAAAAAATTTGCTAACATCACTTTTAAAAGCTGTTTTACAGAATCGACGTGGACTAGACCTGTTGTTCTTACAGCAAGGTGGATTATGCACCTCCCTCAAAGAAAAGTGCTGCTCCTATGCCGACCACTCTGGAGTGCTCAAGGATTCCCTAGCTAAGCTTAGAGAAGGATTAGAAAAGCGAAAAAAAAAAAAAAGAGTGAGAAGCCAATAGTAATTGGTTCCAAAGCTGGCTTTCAGGTTCCCCGTGGCTCACCACCCTGCTGTCCTCCCTGGCGGGCCCCCTCATCTCGGGACCTTATTCCATTTGCCAGGCTGTGTCCCTTATAAGGTGCAACACCACTTCTCTCATAATGCTCACCCAGGTGGTAGAGGAGGTGGCCCATAATGAAAGCCCTGACAGCCCTTGGGTCAATATGGCCCTTCAAGAAATCAACGCCAATCTCTAAGGCTCCGCCCCACCCTCGCTTGGCTGGATAGTCAATGACGGGTAAGATTTCCAGAGGGAAACAACCTAAGACAGGCACAGCCACCAGAGGGAATGGAGGCGAGGCTGGGAAGGTTAGCCACCTCCAGCTGCCTTATTAAAACAAAATGGGGGAGATGTCAGGCCTTAAAAACTAATGCCACCTTAAGTGACATTACAAGTGGCACCATTATGGACCCACAAGGGCATATTAATGTGGCAGCCAAAGATGGCACCGGGAGGAAGCAGGGTGGGGGTGTCTGCAGAACCTTGCCTAAGCCCTTATTGGCCAAATATGTGCTTCCACTCTCGAGGTTGCAATAGCTGGGCATTGAGACAGGATGCATGCTCTCTTGACCTTTAGGCTGATAAGATTATGTAAAAAACCTCCCCTCCCTATCTGCCTATAAAAGCAAGTGCTTGTGTGATAATAAATGGAACTGCCTCAACAGAACCCCCGCCACGTCTGAGTGTCCTTTACCTGGGCTGGTTTGGGGCCAGCAGTTGTGCTCACCTCTCTTCATGGCTCTCTTCCCCCATCTCCTTCCAAAGGAGACATGAGGGAAAGGGGAATCTGGGCCGTTTTCTCGCCCACCGAAAGGAACTTGGCTAAGGGCTGTACGGGTCGGCCGCCGGCGGACCCGACACTTTTTGTTTTCTGATCTTTTACTTTCAGTCAATGTCTTTGTATTTAAAGTGTGTCTCTGTGGTTAGCATATTGTTGAATCTGTTTTTGTCTGTTTTTCTGTTTAATCATCTCACAGTCTCTGCCTTTATTTTAATATTTACTCAATGTACAGTAAAGTATTTATATCATTGAATGTAGACCCCCAAGATATGCCCATATGCAGAAACTTTAATGAATTTTACCAAACATTTGGAGATTTAGTTTCAATTCTTCCTAAACTCTCCAAAATATAGAAGCAGTAAAGACACTTCCCAACTCATTTTATGAGGCCATCTAAGTAGATGCAGAAAATAAATTTGTGAGAATTTAGCTTTCATTCGTGATGAAGAAATTGAACAATGTAGGGATGAAGGGGACCATTCTCAAACTGATGAAAGGCATATAAAATCCTCATAGCTAACATTAGCCATAATGGTAAAAGTCTGCATCCTTATT
>NW_007739685.1:76073-76561 GCF_000696425.1 Galeopterus variegatus
TGTTCACATCAATTTGTGTAACTCACACAGGCCCTGTTTGAGGAGGAAGAGCAGTAGCAGCAGGAGCTCTGAGAAGCCCTTGTGTGAGACTCTTTGCTTAGTTTCTGGCATAAACCAGGGAAGGAAACACAAGGCTCAGGTTCCCCCAGACCCCACATACCAAAATAATAATAATTAAATAAATAGAGTTAATAGATGGATAGACAGACAGGTGGATGGAACGTGGGAGTCTGGGAAAATAATTTTTAGAAACTGGCATGTAAATTAGAACAAGCATTATGAAGTGCACTTTCCCACTGGCCCTGGCATTTTATTCCAATATACAGTATCCACTAGAGCAGAGTTTTCACTGAGTAACATAATCCACTGAAGACACACGACTTAGTTTAGTTGGTGAGAAGAAACATTTTTATTGTGGATTAGAAGACAGTTGTAGTAATTACTTGATTGTTAACAAATTAAGAGAAAAAAGAGAGTTGATTTTTTTT
>NW_007739686.1:0-327 GCF_000696425.1 Galeopterus variegatus
GGACAGGTCCTCTCCCCAGGTGAGCATCTGACAACCCTGGAGAAACGCCACCCAAGGTGAGCATCTGACAGCATTGGATAAGTTCTCCCCACCCCACAGGTGAGCATCTGACAGCCCTGGAAAAACATCCCCTCCCTATGCAGGCGAGTTTAAGGTAGCCTTAGACAAACACACCCCACAGGTGAGCATCTCACAGTCTTGGACAAGCATCACCCCCAGGATGGCACCTGACAGCCTTGCAGAAGCAGACACCCAGGTGAACATCTGACATCCTTGGACACGCACTCCTTCAGGTATGTATCTGACAGCCTTGGACAAGCACCCCCC